>NC_136494.1:133136904-133254404 GCF_053919585.1 Euprymna scolopes | reverse complement strand
CCTTTGAAGAACGTGAACCACTTCTCATACCTTGGAAACCAAATATCATCCAACGTAGACATCCAAGAAGTCCATTATAGCCTAAAATGTGCCGGAACAATTTATAACCGTTTTCAAACCCGTTTTTTCAAGGTAGAGAATTCCAGACATACATTAAAGTTTATGTATTACGAAACTGTCATACACCCGACGCTTTCTTTTATTAAAAACTATTCAACTATTTACAAAATTTAAGTATTTAGAGACGAATTTCAATATTAGTAGTAGAAAATTCCGTTCTCTAAAAGAATAGGTACTGCCTCGCTCTAGAAGGATTTATTCTCACGCAAGAAGAAACATTTTTGGTCATATGATGTATTATATACGTTAATATGACACTATTTTATTTTATTTAATTACCATTTCTTAACAAATAAAAAATTTGACTATTTAAAAACTATTTTTCATATACTTTATAACAAAAAAGTTATAATAATTGGGTTTCTTTTGAGTATTTGTAATAGAAGGGCATTCTATATTTAACAATATTTACTGTAACGAGTGATATGATATTATTCGAAACATAAAGGCAAAAAGTTCACGACTTGCTTTTATTTTCTTATGTACTAAAAATAATTTTACAACAATGACGTTTTTCTCTTTATATACAAACATGTATAAATCCTATTTTGATTACTTAAATTAGAATGAAATCGTCCTTTTCTGATTTTCTCATTATCTAATCATTATATTTTTATGAAATTAAAACATTATTTTATATTAGACCCGGACTACTCCGGGACACGGGTTTTGTAAGGATGATACATATTTTATCTAAAATGTCATAATAGAAGAGACATATTGTAAAGAAATGATCTATTTGCATAAAACATATAACACAACTACCAAATAGAGACACGTTTCAATCAAATAGAATATAATAATGATACCGTTAAATGTGCCATAATAGACTCCAATTTTATATAAATGTAAGCAAGCAGAAAAATTAAAAATAAACACACAAAAATATATTGACTCTGATGTCATTGCATAAGTTTGTTATAAACTGAAACATCTGGGTTTTCGAAATTTACGTAAAAATTGAAAAAAAAAAAAAAACATGTTTTATATAACGAAAATAAGAACGTGAAAAAAAGCTTGGACGTTAAATACCAGACATGAAAAAATGGATGAGGAAAGATGTTTTTCGTGTTTCCAATGTAGAATTTAATAAGAAGCCGACCTACACGTTCATTGGAAAAGCGTTATGGGCGAACATTTGAAATGTGCGTTTATACAAAATGTAAATGGCCAGTATTACATAACAATGGCAGCTTCATCAAAATAGACATTTTGTTAGAGACTGAAACCGTAAAAGTTCAATTGTGATAGCATCTGCAATTTCCGTGCTTTATATTATTCACATGTCCATTTTTTGTTTATTCAAATTCATAATTGTGTCCGACAAACACACACACAGACGCATATATATATATATATATATATATATATATATATATATATATATATATATATATATATGAGAGAGGGATACTGGTTGTATAGATTGGTTTCCTACATGTTACTGCAATGAAATTCGTGTGATTTGTAAATAGTGATCAATGTAGGACAGAGCTGGTATATAGTATGTTCGTTATATAAACATTATTGGTTACATATGTGCATACATGCTTTAATGCAGTTCCAATTCAAAGATAACACTTCATCATACCAAAAAAGGAACGATATTGAAGCGAGAGTCAAAATTACATTCGTTTTATTGTAAGATATTCGGGTGTGGTTTACGCTCTGGAAGAAAGAGGGGTGTATGCTTTGTGAATATGAGCAGTAGGGATTTTGGAGGGAGGTGTGGTGATTTTTTTGTTTATTTATAAGATATATGTCCATATGGTAAAATCAACAGTCAGTTTAACCGATATATAGGCTTTTATATGATTTAAATAAAGGTAGTACACTGTGAGTTATATTTTCCACTCTATCACAGTGCCTGAATAATTACAGGAGCAAAGGTTTTCATATCTATGTATAAACTTAATTTCGATGGTTGTCATTTTTTTCATTTGGGTTGTTTATCTTTAACTCAATTTTAGAATATAGGTATATTATATAGGTTTATAGGCTTCGTTATAGGGTTAAGTTCTTAAGACCATATAGATACAAACAGGTACATGCTAGCATATATTTGTCTATAATGGTGGAGTATTCTGTTCATAAAAACCTCAAGTTAGAATCCCTATACCACAACTCCCCTCAAAATCCCAATTTCTCACATTCACAAAGTATACGCCCTACTTCCAGAGCGTAAACCACACCGAATATCTAATAAAAAATGAATGTAATTTTGACTCTCGTTTCAATATCGTTCCTTTTTTTGTCTGATGAAGTAGTATCTTTGAATTAGGATTTCACTAAAAACATGTATGCATATATATGGCCGATAATGTTTATATAATAAAAACTATATATATATATGTGAATATATATGTGTATGTATATATATATGTATGTATATATATATATATATATATATATATATATATATAAAATCACTGAATGGTTTTGAACTTATTCTTTATTTTTTATATATTTCTGTAATTTTCATACAATCTGAGTAAGACATTGGGAAATTATTTTTTTGCAAAATTAAAACAATCTTTATGAAAATAAAGTCTTTTAAGTGTTGCCTATTTTCAGCTTCGCATATTTGTTATCTTTGCAAAACATTATTCATGACAGATTGTAGAATCTCTGGATCGCGATTTAACTTGCTTATTTCATTCCTGGTGTTTTCTTTCAATGATTGCAGTGACGTTCGGACACTCTAATCCCTGGAAAAATTGATGGAAAACATTAGGAACGAAGTAAGGAAGTTAAATCGCAATCCGAAAGTACTGCAATCTGTCATAAATAATGTTTTGGAAAGAGCATAAACATGCAAAGCTGAAAATGGGCAACATTTAAAAAGAAAACATTATTTTTCATAAATAAAAATTGTTTAAATTTTTCAGTTTTTTTTAATACGCATTATTTTAGTCAGATTGTGTTAAAACTACAGAAAGATATCATAAAAATTAAAGAATCTATTTAAGTTCAAACCCCTTATGTTACTTTTAAGACAACCTATATGTATATATACATACTCACATAATTTCCGAAGAAAATTTATTCCTGCTTTTTGTCAAAGTAAACCTCAATTAATACTAAAGATGTGCATCCACTTAATTTCATTTCAAAAATGCTGGAATTAATTATTTTGTTTAATAATTTATTTTTAAATTTCTGTTCATTTACAACAAAGAACAGTGCCACTTGGAACTAAGGGATTACTATCTGGGGCCATACATACAAGGATACAATACAGGGAGTTACGCAGCGAGATAACTGTTCACATTACATTTAAACCTTCACATGTCGATATATGTTGAGATGGATTTCAACGTAACGACTATCCCGATTTATGATAGAATAAAATGTGTCACGTATTAAATTATAGAATCCGTATGTTGTCCTTCATTATTAATAATGATAGCATTATTAATAATGATATCATTATTACTAAATGAATGCATCACAAATTACAATTGTATTGCCTTTTTCGTTTGACTAAGTGTGTTAGATCATCGAAGTTAAGCAACGATGACCTTGATAAATACTAGATTGGTGACCATTGGCAATACTAGACGCTGGATGCATCGCATCGAGACGTATGAAATTCCAGTTTAGTATTTAAGGACGTGTTTAGGATAACTAAGAGAGATAATACTATGTTTTGTCTATAGTATCATGCACAAAGGAAAAAAACTGATATAAAACCTAAGATCCACTATCCGCTTTGTTCGTTGTTATCAATATTATCGATTGGGATTAGCAGTTGTAAGTACATCTACTAACTAATTCAGCACTGTTTAAGTAAATACTAAAAATCGATACATAGAATATATTTTCGTATTTAATAATTGAAGAGAACAAATATATTTTCCCATGAGAAGTGACCTTCATCTCTGTGAGGGGATTTATAGCGGAGGAAGTTTAGCATTTGGGCCACAAACTTAAAGTCGTAAATAATTATTTGTGTGTAGAGGCATACTGCACACAATACATACAGAAATGTATAAATGCATGAACAAAAATGCATTTACGTAAAAATGAATGAATTATATTATATTATATGTAAGCCATTCGGTAGCGTCCGAGTGAACTTTCGTTCTTGGATACATCTCAAGCGCATATGAGGCCAAATGTTCTTCAGACAAAAAACTGAACAAATCAAGGATAGCAGTAACATTTATAGAGAGTGTCACCCTAAAGAAAACAACACTAGAACTTCATTTTAAAAGTTTGTTTGAAAACAATTAATTGAGCCTACTCGATCATGTAGTAGAGCTGACATTTATTCATTGTAGTTACCTTTAGCCTCAATAACCGCCGCGAAACGGGTCTGGAATTGGGAGCATGTCCTTTCCACAAGCACTGGTGGAAGCACGGCGAATACTCGACGGCAATCTAACTGGTTTTGATTGCGGAAGGTTATGTTGGTGATGTTCCCGACGTTTGACCACACGAAGTAGTCCAGCGGATTCAAATCGGGGAGAAGGTGGGACAAGTGAGAGAAGGGTACACAGTTGTAGCACTCCTTCTGAAGCAAAGATTGGGTCTCTTTGGACTTGTGGGCCGACACGAAGTCCTTCTGCCACACTCAGTGTCAGTCAGTGGCCACCTAATTGCACCAGGGGATCACCACACTCCTCAGTACTTCCAGGTACAGCTTGATATTGACTTTCTAGCCGACTTCAAAGATGTGAGGTGGCATGATGTGGTTCTCGCTTGAAACTACACTAAAAACATAACCGGGGAATGAAACGTTGTTTTCATTACCCTGAGCACGTTCCTCTTATACGTGGAACTCCAGCGATGTCTATATTCCCACAAAATAACGAAACAGCACAGCACCATGCCTCAATCGAAGATCGGAAGAACGCAATATGTACATTGGGGGTAAGTCACATCTCATACCCACAGCCAAACACGTGATAAAACCTACTCGTATTACTACTGTTTTTCTCTAATAAAATTTACATTAAAGTATCTCCTATAAATTCGCTCGTAATATAAAGATCATTTACCAATACACGGAGTAACTCTTAAATAAAAACTAAAACATCATCAAGATTAAATAAAAAATACATAATTTTCAAATGCTACTCCGAATCTGCATAGTTTGTCTTGGAAAAAAAATACCAATTAATGAACGAGAGTCGTAGAAATAACCGTAATAAATGATTAGATATTTTTGTGAATCGTACTTGTATGGATCTTTACCCTGTTACAATTGTTGACAAGGGGTCAAAATGGGTCAAAATTGAAAAAATCGTTAACCATTTTGTACATTGATTTAAGTTTTTTAAATTTTTACTCAATTTATATGCGTGTCACGTTGGTATAGTGGTGTCGTCAGCAGCTTTGAATTCCACAGTTTTGCCTCTAGCTGGTGGCACTTAAACACTTTTTTTTACTTTTTAAATCACGACTCTATAATAATATATAGAGAAATCTGGAAAAATTAAAATATCATATTTAAGCGTATTTTACGCACGGCCAAAGCCAGCCCCCACCCCCGCTAGTAATTTCATAAAATCAATAGTTTGTTCTTTGAAAAAACAGGGCTGGGTTCGAATTGAATATTCTGGTTAGAATACAATCGAACCATGATGCTTCACTTTTGCATTCCAAACTAAAAGAAGGCATAATATAAAGATAATTTTATAAAATAAACAGTAGATTCTCTCCAATACAATAAGACTACAATGCATGGTGAACTAAGTCACTTCGGGAAGGCATGTGAAGCTTTTTCTCGGTACATCGCGGAGAGGAGTTTCTCTACTAGATCAGGCAATCAATCGCTTTTAATAAAAATGTATGATTTCGCCGATTGTGATGACAATAAAAGTATCAGAGAGTGGACCATTGATTCCTCATTTAATTCTAGACAACGCCGGATCTCCCTATATATATATATATATATATATATATATATATATATATATATATGTATATATCATGGATTCTCTCGTCGGTTCCGACGTATGAGATTACCACTATCAGCTTGATTGTACATTAACATTTTTGGAATTCTTTCCTCTTGCATACGCAACACATGGCCAGCCACCGCAGCTGTAATTTCATGAGAAAGGCTTCAATACAGTCAATGCTGCACAAGGTTAAAAGGTCAGCATTTGCAATGTTGTCGCTTTAACTAACTCCACAAATTTCTCGAAGATAACATTTGCGAAAAAAATCTAACTTTTGAATTTGTTTTCTGTACATTATCCAAGACTGAGCCATACAAGAGTGTATTGAGAAATATATATATATATGTATGTATATATATATATATATATATATATATATATATATATATATATATATATATATATATATATATATATATAGTTCTCTGCGAATGTCAATTCGCATTTACAAAATTCGGTGTAATTTAGACAATAAACATCTTTATATAATTTATTTGTTTTCATCTCACCTTTTCACGTTACTTTCATTTAATTTCGTGTAACGGTTTTCAACAACATTTCTGGCATAATATGTTTAGAATACGAGCAATCTTAAAAATGCCTCTGCTTTTATTTATGTTGATTTTTGTATTTAAATTTTTATATTCACTCGATATTTTGTAAAATTATATATTTAATCGATATTTTGTATTTATATTTGTTAAATTATTTTGTGAAAAATATGAAAATAGCTCGGAGTTATTTGTACTGCGGCGTTTAAGATCGCTGTAATATTAATAAATGATGGCACTTTTGTTAGTTGAAGCGTAATATCACTAGCAGAAATTCGTGGTATATAGGATGAAATATTAACTTAATCAGCTCTATCTGACAGTCCTCCAGAATCAATTGGACGGGCGTACTTATAAACATAGTAACGAATTATTTAAGACATTTTTCGGGCCATGGTTGACCAAAGGAGAGGAAACTATCTCCTACGGGTAAAGAAATTGTTCTTGTAAAAATACCGTACTAGTTTTTAAATTCGACATAAATATACCCAAATTCGACAAGACGGACCCAAAAGGAAATCAATGATAAAATAAACCGCAACGTTGTGATAAGACATCCGCAATGAGAGGCGTAGTCTGAATAATTCAAAACTACAAAATATTCAGTTCATGTTTATGTAATAAAAGTAACAAAGACAAATGACTACGACAAATTATACTTTTATTAATTTAATCCTAGTCGCCATGATGTGGAGATATGACCTTAGTTTACTGCGATTAATGATTTTATTCTTCTTTTCCGACTTCCATTAATCTTCTGACATAATAAACGTCTCGCGTAACGTCACAAATAAAGTGTTTCCTTACTTCTGATTTCTCCGTTCGCATGGATACCAGTAATTATTCTTAAGCCATTTATTAGCTACTTGTATGAGCATAGTATATAGATGAACTAAGCCAAGCTAATATTATACATAGACACCCAGACACGCATATATATATATATATATATATATATATATATATATATATATATATATATATATATATATCCACTTATTTCCACAGCCAAACAACGTCGCATCCCACAAGAGCCATGCCAGCCGACAAACCGGAAGTTAAGACTCGAGTTTCACTCTCATTTTGACTCGTCAGTTAGGCATATCTGAAGTCGTGATTCAAAACCGGAGCCTATAGCATGGTTTCGAATCTCGAGTAAAGATATGTCTAACTGATGAGCCCAAATGAAGGCGAAATTCGACTTTCGGTTTGTCGTTTGTCATTGCTCTTGTGAATTATAATATGTTTTGGAAATAATTGTATAATCTATCACATTCAGAAAATTATATATATATGTGTGTGTGTATGTGTGTGTGTATGCATGTTATATATTGTTGGTGATAGATATACATCATCCATTTATATTTTGTCTTACTCATCATTTCTTTTTCGTATTCATAATGACCCTGAGATTTCTCATAGATATAGCAAACTAAATTATCAAAAAGATCATATCCTGTCGTTCTATTGTTGAATCAATTACTAAACAAATTATATGTCAGCTGAAAACGATATTCTTGTCTAGACTCAGGTTCAGAAGACAACTCACAAGTTTTTATAAAGGTCAGATGATTCAATAATAATTTGCATATTCTTGTTCCGGCTTAAGGTCATCTACCGTCTCGACCAACCGACGAACACGATTCTATTATTTATGCACACCGCGTTGGTCATAGCTGAACAAATTACTTACGAATCGATTTCATATCCAATGATTCACTTAAGAGTTCTGATAAGGTCAAAAACATAAGATAACTTTGCTTGTCTTCAATAACCGTACTATAATGTACCGGTACTTAACATGTACTTTGGATGTGTTGTAAATGTAATCTCTGTTATCACGTGTAGAAGTTAATGAATATTCTAGTCCAGCATTCGGATAAACAATAAATTCTTCCCTTTTATGCTGGTAACATGTTACGTTTGAGTGCGGGATACACTAAAAATACACTTGAGAATTAAGACCTTTATTCAGTCATGGCTGAGAGAACAGGAGCATGCTACCCACATGGATTAATAGAGGGATCTGTTCGAAATTCCGTGCAGATTTCTGTGTTCGACAGAAATATTTCTGAGTCCGACAGAAATATTTCTGAGTTCTACAAAATTCACTTAAAGAAGGTCGGAGGTTACATCGACCGAACATTGTAAACATAGCACTCAAAGAGAAGAATTCAAGTAATTCGATTGTTAAAATGGGTATGAATATTTTTAGCAAAGCTTGATATAACTAATGTTCAGTACGCCATTATCGGTGGCTTTCATAATTTTTTGCTTTTTTTTTCTCTATATTCTTCAATTTATCCAAACATGACGTGCAATCACACTATCTTTTGAGATAATTGCTTTGGAAGAATTTGAAACGTTCTGTCACTATCATTACTGAGCGTGACTTTTCTCAAATAGAAAGATGCGGAGATTCATTCTAAACCTCATTTTGACATAACTGGTTAAGTCAATTTCACATGATATAATGTATATATATATATATATATATATATATATATATATATATATATGACAAAACATAAAACTCACAGAATTACTGTTGCATAGTAGACCCCAGGTAGGAGGTTAAACAATACATTTGGTCAGAAAATGTGACCAAGGGTAACGTGCAGAATCTTCGTGTGGTCAAGGACGGCAAACAAAACTGTCGGTCTCAAGTCTAGGAGAGCCCGGAAGATGGCGTCAAAGTGAATGACCACATTCTTGCGAAACAATGCCGATTGGAATGTCGGCCGGTCGGAATCGTCAGCTGGGCCACATAAAAAGAGATGACGAGAAGAGAACCCCCCCAAACAAACGAGTAGGGTGGAAACATAGTCTTCTACTCACTATCCACAAACCCTTTCACGTGGCCATCAGTTTTGTCAATCTTTCATTAAAAGCTTATATGTAACGAAAATAAACGACCGCGTATTTTATAACGAGCTGCACGTGCTTTTTTTTTTGTTCTACTGACGAGAAAAAAATTGTTTTTTTTTTTCTTTTTAATTAAATAGACTTAAACGAAATTGATGTATCGGCTAGCTAGATTAGCCTGACGAATCAACATGCGAATAAACCGCCGAAAATTCTGTGTAACTTACTTGCCAAATATATTTTCAATACTTTATTTATCCATCTATCTATCTTTCTATCTATCTCTTTCTCTCTCTCTCTCTCTCTCTCTATATATATATATATATATATATATATATATATATATATATATATATATGCTTTAGGCATAATTTCCACCATGGAATTAGCTACTTATATTTTCTCTACCGCTCTTCCGCGACCCAGGGCAATACTCTAATAAACCAAGTCTCTGACAGTATAGATACAGCACTCTCCCTTGTTACTAGCTTGGAAGTACATGTATTTGGTGACTTTTATGCCCACATCAGTAATTAAACAATTAAAATATTATTTTATGTATAGTGTGATTCAACCACTTATGGTGGTCAAATTTTAGATTCATAACAGTAATAAATTAGAACTTTTATTACATGAACAATCCCGCGCAATAATAAATGGCCTTGCTAACTTCATTTACTTAGTCGATGATGCATTCAAACCGAGGAAAAGTCGCTTCGGTTAACGGAATTGGGATTGATAATAATATTTTAATAATAACATTGTTTAGCAAAGAAAACAATTTATTTCGAAAGAAGAGTATTTAAAGTTTTTTTCGCTAAGTTTTGCAGTTCAAACCCGGAGTTCAGTTTCCAATGATGGTCGGCTTGGGAACAACGTAATGGAAGCTTACTTCGATATGCGATTATGTACAATTGGCACACAGCCAATCAGAAGAGAAAGCGACATGTAGTATCTACCCCTAATACATTAGTTTGAACCGGAGGAGCTTCATTCCCTACAAATATGCTGAATATATAAGCTTATGCACGAGCAATTTTGGTTCAGTTAAGATAAGTACAGGTAGAATTGAATAGAAATAAGTTAACAGGGATCTAAATATAAGGCAACTTATCACTAGGAATTACGCCGCCTTTTAAATACAACTGTCAACCTGTCAGTATCGTAGGCTGAAAATCTTAGTTGAATAGTTTTGTCACATATCGTATTTTGCACAAACCAAAATGAATTTGTATTTGGCAAAACACCTTTTTACTGCTAATAATAATCACTTAATAATCATAAAGAAAGGCTTCCGCTCCTTACCTCCACCTGCAGACTGTTGGCGATAACATATAAAGAAAAGAAAAAAGACAGTCAGAGTAATTGTGGCTGTCAATTTACCACCTATCGAGATTTACGATATACGAAGATTGGATTCGGCATTATGAGTGACAGTTTCTCCAGGCGAAAGCTCTGTCGGTTGCAAACGATTCGACGTGTGTTAAACTGTGGAATCTGAAGTTATTTAATCTCAACTGCCTATACATTTGCCTTTGTATAATGGAATTATATTAAAAATGTGTTTGTTAATATAATGTTTTATAAAAAAGAAAAGCAACGATGAGAGTTTTACTTAGTGCTTCTGAGAAGATATTTGTATTGATACAAGACCGGGCGATCAACTTGAATTATTTTTATATGAGCTATCTATCAGGAGAGGAGTGCCTACCTCGACGCTGGGAGAAGTCTGTAATCTGCGGATCAACAAAAACAATCAAAAAGTGGCTTGTGGTCGCACATCTCCCTGGATTGGCGGACTTTTCTTGTTGAAACAGAATAACCAGAACCCTTCGTCAAACTCTATTTTTGTGTTGGCGATCAAAACCAAACTGTCGTGTTCTGAGAGTTGTTCTGAGTGACCGTGTTATCTGTTGAACTTTTTTAGATGTTCCATGAGGGGAAAAGCTTAAACCGAACTCATACATAGGGCGCGTCGAGTTATATCCAGATAAAATGTGATAAAGGTTATAATATTTAATGTATCAATTTTCATTACATACGTTAGCGCTCAACACGTGAGTAGAGCCAGATGGTCAGTTATGAAAATATATTGTATTATTAGCAATAGGACTACATAGAGATTTCCGCATTTCAGACTGAATGTAATTTTTTAATTAGCTAACCCAAACATTACGTGTATGTATAAACATCTCGATAACACGACTTGTATGCATTTTAGCATGTTAAGTCTCTACGTGGACGAAACGTGGAGACCTTTGTGTAGCTGAATTGCTATAAATATATTTTCATAACTTACTATATATATATATATATATATATATATATATATATATATATACATATATGTGTGTGTGTGTGTTCTATCCTGGCTTGATGTAATGGCTTCATATATATATATATATATATATATATATATATATATATATATATATATATATATATATATTCATATATATATGCGTATATATTCATATATATATATTCATATATATATATATAATATAATATAAAGCTGAACGTCTGTCTGTGTGTCTGGTCACGAATAGGCTCCTTTATGGTTGACTATTATAGAAAACATATCACATATAATGATAGAAGATTTATCGAGACACAGGAATGTGTATGTTTGATCTGGCATAATGATGATTCATAAAGAAAAACGTTTACAAGTGTTTTTGATATGGATATACATAATAATACTTAAGTATGTTTTAACTTAAATAAGGATGTATAATAAAATTGTGGGGTCTACATTCGCTCCTGACCTCCATAGAATGGAAATAGGCACACACTTTAATAAAAACTTTTCATATCTATCTGCATAAGTATACTTTGATAATTATGTTTCAGTTTGAAGAAATATGGTATAATAAAATTATGGGGTGTTCGTTCGCGCCTGACCTCCATAGAATGGAAATATGTCACAAAGTTTAACAAGGTTTTTTAAATACATATCCACGGAATATTGTCATAAGTGTTTCAGTGTGAACAGGTATGTTATAATAAATAATGTGGTTTATCTATTTTATTTTTACTTTCATCATAATTTGCTTTGGTTTGATACCCCCAAATTCAAAGCTATCTCTTTACAACCCTTCCTTTTCATAACCTATCATACTTTCATAAATCAGAGTCCATTTTCTGTAGGCTGTTTTTGAACCCAGTTAACTACGGGTACTTTTTCTAGTATATTATAAATGGAAATTCTGAATTAAATTATGTAGAATGACAGCAAAATTTATTGTTTGACAAAAGAGTACAAACAATTCAAACGTTTTTTCCATATCAATGGATATTAAATGAATGGCTCATCTCATCGGACGAAATGTTAGCATTTCAGCATGTATTTTAGTTCTAATATAAAAAGTAATATACCCAAGAAGTTATTCAATATTATTAGAAAAATCATTAGAATATCTACATAGATACAGTACTTTACTTAATAAAACCTCCATCAAGATACCATACGTTAGAATGCATAATTTAGGCCAGAAAATTATAGAATCTAATAACAAAAAAAATTGTCCAGCCAATCCCTTTTCTTTTAGCCATGAAAACCAAATGTAATTGCTTAATAAGTGAATGCAATCTTGACAATAACTGTATACATAGGAGATGTGATTTAATCCTGTACTATAACTGAGATATCATCTAAATCCCACCAAATCAATGCTACTATATTTTCCCAACTGCCAATCCCTCAACAATCAAATAGTAATGAACAACAATCAAATAGTAATGAACTTGAACATCACTCTCTACCAACTAAATAACAACACTAACAATATAAATAGTAATTGTTCTATGCCGCCAACTTCAATGATAGTAATATTGAAAACCCGATCCGAAACAATATCCCTGATTATTCATCCAACTCTTACTCTGGCCATAATAACTATAGAATCCACAACTCCATAAACAGTAACCAGATTGCACCTAAAGCATACACATTCATTGGATCCACTTCCAAGGCAAACATACATACAAATATTGCAATTTTGAAATCACTTAGCCTCCACCGAAACATTAACTGCCTAATAAATCTTTTTTATGGTGTCTTCAAGCAGGTTATATGTAATTATCACATCATTCTTACTTTTCCACATGCCTTTACGATTTTTATCTTACTCACTATAACTCCTTATCACATGGCTTCCATATTATCATAATAACGTATGGTATCTTGATGGAGGTTTCATTAAGTAAAGTACTGTATCTATGTAGATATTCTAATGATTTTTCAAATAATATTGAATAACTTCTTGGGTATATTACTTTTTACATTAGAATTTAAATAAATGCTGAAATGCTAACATTTCGTCCGATGATACAATATACTGCATCGTCATTATCATTCTTGTCATTATCATTACCGTTATTTTTACTAGTGCAAGTAGTGATACCAATAGGATATCTCACTATTATAATTTTTATTATTATTAATTTTATTTTATCTTTTTCATTCAATTATCACTATTTTAATTATTCTCATTATTTTAATTATTCTCATTATTGAAATCAATATTAAAATCATTATTAAAATTATAATTATATAAATTTTTAAATTAATACTGTATATATTTATATATATCTTTAAAATATTTTATTTTTATTTTTATTTCTATCTATTTTTTCTTTAGCATTATAATAATAATTGTAATTAGTACTATTACTAATTGTATTACACTTAATTAATTTTAATTACTGTTTAATATAATTACAACGTTTTCTATTTCTCTTTACTGCTAGTAGCAATTTTATAACCAATGTTTCGATTGGCAGTAATGGGACTGTTTCTTATTTAATACTATTGTCTGCTTATTCTTTTCTTTTTCTTTTTTTAAAAATTTAATAATGACAATAGTACTCCAAAATTCTACTTTTAGTTTATAGTATGAATTCCAATGTTATCTCCATATTTAATTTTTATTAATCATTTTATTTAAATTACAATATGTACCTTGGTTTATAATAATAATAATAATAATAATAATAATAATAATAATAATAATAATAATAACTAGCGGGAAATGTGGAGATTCCCCAGGGGACTCATTCATATGTAATATATTAATGTTGACATTCTGTAGATGTTCAGTGTAAATGGAGACGCTCTGATATTATTGTAGCTCTTTAATTTAATTGCAAAAGTATTTATCTAAGATAGCATGAAGGCCCGGTAAAGCCCGATCGTAAAGTATGCTTAAATATGATATTTTAATTTTTGCAGATTTCGTATAGAGTTAATGTTCTATCTATTTTTATATGTTATAAAGTTGCGACTTAAAAATATATATATATATCCATATGACTTGGGTGCATTAGCTTGAATTGAAAAAGAAATAAAAACTTATATAAAAAAAATATATATATATATATGTGACGTGGCCGTCTTCAGAAGCGGTAGGGCTCCCCATTTGGGGAGGTTAAAACTCCCGAAACTCTGGAGAATGCCGGGCAGTTATTCTTGTTTTATTTGTTAAGGATTATTGTATGCCCGGGAACCGGCGGCCGACCTTGCTGAAAGGAAGAGTTAGATATAAAAATTATGATATAACTTATATACAATTGTTCAGTTGTTGACTTTTGACTATTGAGTTCTAATTAGATTTATTTACTCTCAGTTCCTTCAGCCATAATCGAAACTGAAACCAAAACTTATGAAGAATTCTTGATAAAAGTATTTATGACAAGAAATAGACGAACATAACAATTAAACGATCTGGATGTAAGCGTGACACACAAACACACACGCTATCGTATTAATATATAGATAATAATAATATATCCTCGTTATTAACGATTAAAGTATTAGAATGTATCAACCACTGTCCCGGTGTGTCGTAAAACACGACTAAGCGGAAGGTCGAGAGAGGGTCTTTAACCTTGGTTGGTAACCCTTGTAGAGATGATGTCTCGATAAAATTGTCGCTGGTGGTGTAACCTTAAATTCACCAACCCCATTTATAGGAGAATGTTCGATATTCTGAGGATGCTGGTGGCTGTACAGGTAGTGAGGATTAGCAAGAGGGTCCCAAGACATAAAGTGAGTTCGAACAAGGAATTAAATAAAAATCCTGGACATATGGGGAGAGAAGAATACTGTGAGAATGCTTTGTGAGAAGTGGTGATACTAAATCTGGTGGATATATCTGGAAAGTGAACGAAGAGTGGTAACCAAGAAGAGGAGGTGCTATGAGTGTGGCGAGTTTGTTATCTCAGTTAAAACAAATTGAAAATGACAACTTACAGTTATGGCAAGGTTTGACGTTGCAAGTATGATTAGGGATAAACTGAATTGGGAAAGTAAACTTGATGATATTAGCTCTGATGAGAGCATTGAGGGTGCGGAAGTTCAGAAGGGAAATGTAGATGATGATAGGAGGCGGGTGACTGAGGAGGAATGGAATGCTATGGATAGGGGAAGTGACGATGAGACGTTTAAAAGATTTGAAGTAGATGACATTAATGATTCTAAGACAACAAGACCAATAGAAGGAGCAGATGTATGTATGATGAAGTTCGGGCTTTATACTTTCGTAGAGAAAGATATTCGTAAGAAGTTAAGAGAGGTTTTTTCTTGGAGACGAGATCATAGATATCCCAAACATGAAGAGTATTGAGATTCGGAAGGTGAAAGGAGAGTGTAGCATGCATCGATTACAGGAAGGCATACATGGTTCCTCACTTATGGATCCGTGAAACACTATCGATGATAAAGGTTGCTGGAAATGTTATAGGGCTTTTTGGAAAAAATATAACTCAATGGAAAAGTGTTCTGACATCGAATAGAAAGTCGCTTGGGAGGTTGGCAATGTAGAATATTCCAAGAAGATTTTTTTATCTCCGTTTCTTTTTGTAATGGTGATGATGCTACTGAGCATCCTCTGGAAGAGAGAGAAGCTGGGATATAGCTTTGAGTCTGGTTGCAGACCCTTCGATTATTTGGATAATTATGGATGATTTGAAGATATTTGGTAGAAATGAGAAGGAAATGGAGAAACTGGTAGAAATCGTCACGACATACTCGAAAGACATAGGATGAAATTTGGGATAAGTAAGTAAGCGGTGTTGGTGATAAAAAGGAAGTAAAGGTGCATTCGAATTGCCAAATGAAGAGTTATGAAAAAAGAAGCATGGTATATGTATTTAGGAGTGCTGGAGGGTGTAGACATCATGAATAGAGAGGTTAAAGAGAAAGTAAGGAGTATCGTATAAGGGTGAAGCTAATTGCGAAGTCCAAATTGTACGAAGGAAATCTGATAAAAGTGGTTAATGCGTGAATTTTAGAATAGTCTGACATAGAGTTGTATGCCACGGATACATGAAACAAGAAAAGTTTTAACAATGTTTGATATATTCCACATTTGCACTAGCGTAGCTATGTTGTATCGGAAGAGGAAAAATGGTGGGAGAGGATTAAGTCTGAAAGATTGTGTTAGAACTGATGAAATGTCGTTGAGGGATCGTGTTGTTAGAAGTGAGGAGTAGATGCTCAAGGTTGTTGCCAATTAAGTGGAAGTATGTGAGATCAAGACTGAGTATGTGAAATATATGGACAGAGAAATGGCAGAGGAATAAGCTGGGAAGAAAATGCACGGGAAGTTCTTCTAGGATGTATCAGATGTGGCTGGTGAAAGATCATGGCAATGGTTGGAGTTGGGTATCTGCCTAAGAGTACTGAAGCTTTTGTTCGTGCAGCACAAGAGCAGGCATTAGGAATACGACTGTTCAAAAAATGGTTCTAAGAGAGGGAGTTGCTGCAGCATGGTGAATTTGTTGAAAGTTTTCAGGGTCAATTGCGCAACTTGCATCAGGGTGTAGTGTATTAGCTCAGAGAAAGAGAGAGAGAGAGAGAGAGTACTGCAAAAGACCCGATCGCATGGGGCTTCGGATATACTGAGAGATTTGTTAGAAGTTTGGGATGAAGTGTGCTAGAAAGTGGTTCGAGAAGGTGCCTAATGAAGTGAGAACAATTGAGGATGGCAATGTAGATGTTTGGTGGTACAAAAGTGTCATGACAATCAAGCAATTGGATTATATCCGTCCCGATTTAGACATCATGACAATGTCTAAAAAAAAATAGCAAATTTTAGATTTCCCAGTACCCTGGGACATGAATTTAAGAGAGAAAGAGAAGGAACTGTGGAGAAATTATGCTCCATTGGTCTAGGAGATAAACCGTATACACTGGGTTAAAACATAAACAATCGCGGTCGTAGTTGTAGTATCAAGTCGTCTGGAAGGGCATTTGAATAATCACGTCTACCCGATGTTTTGAGCGACCTTCAGACCTCTACTATTGTAGGTACCACCAATATCCTTAGAAAAATCCTTGATCTTTGAAGCTCCTGGTTTGGAGCTGGGATATAGGGAAACTCATCTGAGAATGGTTCGCATCTCTTTATGGGAAACGTTAGTAAATTATTATTATTATTATTATTATTATTATTATTATTATTATTATTATTATTATTATTATTATTATTATTAGCTCACATGGACCTTTCACACAAGTCAACAAACGATCTGATTGGAAACCTGTAGTGTTCTCTGGAAGCTGAGTGACAACAAATCTCCTCAGACGTCCAGCTCTCTCCACCTCCTTTGATAGCATTTGCAAATGAATTTGCATAATCGCAACAGCCGCTTACCATTGATTTCTCGCTGGTAGTGGCCATTGGTTTATACTGGGATTCGAGTGGCACTCAGCCTCCCAGATGTCCCAGTTCTCTTTTCGTTTGTCCTGTCGAGGTCTGGTTAGTGCTCGCTCCTCGGTCTTTCAATCCTTCTTGACTCTTCTCGGCCCTTTGATATAACTTTTTATAGGGGAACGGTGATGAAAAATGGGGGGGTGCATGATGGGAGTGTAGAACATGTAACATGTAGACATGCAGCTTCGATGTTCTTTATCCCTTGTAACGCTTATTCGTTATATTGTCTTCTTGTATTATTCTCCGCATTCAAGGGTTTTCTGAATATTTCAGTCGTTTTCATTATCGTTAGTCGTTGTACTTCTGCAGTTATTCCTCTGATTCCTATTTCTGACATTCTTTTTTCGAAGTTTTTCGGAATTGTTCCTAGTGCTCCTACTATTATCGGTACTATTTTGATTTTCTTCATTATCCAAATCCCTTTTAACTGTGTGGCTAGTTTTGTATATTTGCTTCGCTTCTCCTTTTCTTTCATACTTACCATGTGGTCAGCAGGGACAGCAAAGTCTACGATTTGACAGGGTTTTTCTTTCTTGTTAATTATTACGACATCTGGTCTTCTTGCTTGGGTGGGTTTGTCCGTCTGTATATCCATGTCCCATAGTAATTTGTGGTTCTCGTGTTAGAGTGCTGTTGAGGGTTTATGCTTGTACCATTTGTCTGTACGCTTTAAATGCAGTCGTTTGCACAATTCCCAGTGTACCGCCATCCCCACTTGGTCATGCCTGCTTTTGTATTTCTTTTTGGGTCAGTTTGCTGCATTCACTTACTATATGGTTTATCGTTTCGTCTCTTTGTCCACATAGTCTGCATTTGCTGTTTTCTTGTGTTTTATCGATCCTTGCTTTGATATGATTTGTTCTTATCGATTTATTTTGTGCTGCAGTTATTAGAGATTCAATTTCTCGGTGTATATGTCCTTTTCACGTCCATTTCCAGGTGTTTTCGTTATTCTCATTTTTTGTCATTCTTTTGAATCTTTCGTGGAGTTGTTTCTCTTCCCATTTCTCTTTTTGTCGTTTGTCTATCTGTTTTCTGTTTTGTGGGGTTTTTTTTCTGTGTTTCTCGCTGCCATAATTATTCTTTCAGTGTTTTGCATTATGTATTTTTCTTGGTCTTTTTTCGTGTCCTTCACACAGTCTTCTATACAGATCAGTCCTCTCCTGTCGTTTTTCATTTTCACGTATAGTCTGTCAATATCGTCCTTTGGGTGTAGTGCATTATGCATGGTCATGAGTTTCCTGGTTTTCTAGTCGAGTCGTCTCAGTTCTTCTTTTGTCCCCCTATAAACGGTCCAGAGTATCTTACTAGTTATACTGCCCATGTATTTATACCTTTTATTAGGTTTCTGCTATATAATTTCGTTTCCAGGAGTTTTCTTATTCTCCTGACGTATTCCTTTCCAATTTTCTCTTTCATTTCTGTTGCTCTGATGGTGTCCGCTTCCAGATGTCCCAAGTATTTATAGTCGTCTTGTTCCCCTAGTGCTCTCATTTCTGTTTGGTTGGGTAGTTCCATGCCTTCTGTAGTTTCCAGTTTTTCCTTCCTTATAACTAGTTGTGCGCACTTTTCCATTCCAAATTCCATTTGGATATCTTGGCTGGAGGTCCTGGTAGTGTTAATTAGTGTCTCTAGCTCCTTTTCGGTTCCTTGCAAAAACTTTCAGATCGTTCATGTACATCAGATGGTACATTTTTCCTCTGTATTGGAGAACTTGTATCCGGCTTGGCACTTTCTCAGAATACTATTCAAGGGCATCATGGCTATGATGAACAGTAGTGGTGATAGCGAGTCTCCTTGGAAGATGCCTCTTTGTATTTTAATTTTTGTTATGTGTTGTCCATCAGCTGTCAATTCTAGACTGTATGTTTTCATTGCATTTTCTATTACGTTGGTGATCCTGCTTGGTATTTTATATATTTTTAAGCATTCTATTATCTATGCTTGGGGAATCCTGTCGTGCACTTTTTGTAGTCGATCCATGCCATGGCTAGTTTCTTTCTCCTCCTTTTTACCTCCTTTAGGATCTTTTGATCTATATATAACAGGTCATGTGTTCCTCTTTTTCCTTTTTAGCATCCTTTCTGCTCCTCCGGGATGAGTCCACGGTAATTACGGGAGTGGTAGATTTGTTCCCTCAGTTGTGCTGTCAGTATCTTCCACATAGTTGGTAAGCACGTGATTGGCCTATAGTTGCTAGGAACGGTTCCTTTCTCCATGTCCTTCTGTAGCAGTGTGGTTCTACCTTTTGTCATCCAGTCTGGTACGCTTGCTTCCTGTATACATCTTCTCATGTTTTGGGCTAGCCTTTCGTGTAAGGTTGTGATTTTTTGAACCAGTATGCATGTATCCCGTCGTGCACTGGTTTGCATTTTTCCTATGGGTTTCTTTAGGGTTTCCTTGCTGATTTCATTTACTGTTCCTTCTTCTATTTCTTGTAACTCTTCTTTCATGTCTTTCAGCCACTCGGCATTTATATTGTGATCTCGTCGCTCTTCCCATATTATACTCCAGTAAAGTTTTGTTTCCGTCGGATTTGGTTATTCTGTTTTTATTTTTCCTCTGTTCACATTTTGGTAGAATTGGCTTTCATTAGTTTCAAATGTTTTGTTTGCATTGTTCAAATTTATATCTATATCGTCTCAATCTCGCTTCTTTTGCTTTTATTTTTTGGTCCAGTTCTTCGTGTTTTTTGTTTAGCCTCTCCCTGTCTGTTACATTTCCAATATTCCGTTTTCTCCACATTGCTTTCTTCCTCTGATCATTTTGGTTTCTTTTTTATGTTTGTTTATTTGGGTTTCTAGTCTTATTTCCCATCTAGGTTTTGTCGGTCAGCTTGTTGTTTTTCTGATTTGATTTTCATTCTTAACATTTTGGCGCCTTCGTAAATCATGTTGTTTAATATGTGGGAGGAGTTTGTTAACCTTCTCTGTTTCTGTTTTAATTTTTTTTGCGCTTGGTTTCTTAACGATGGGAGCTTTGTTTTTTCCTCATTCATCAGCTGTATTATTTTGTTTATATTATTTGCTTCATTCTATGTTAGTTCTGTTTCATTGTTCTCGGTTTCCATGTTTGTAGACTTCGTTCTTTGTTGTTCCTCGGCCTTTGGTGTTTTTACTTGTGTGGCTTCAACTTGTGAGGTTGCTCTACGTGTGGTTCCGTTAGGGGATACTTCCGGTTCAGTTTCATCATTTATTTTTCGATGAATTTCTGTTAGAGAGCCAACCTTTCTAGAGTATCAGTCTTGCTTGGTCCGCAATTCTTTGTTCTGTCGTATGATAGTCACTGGATAGGTCCAATAGTTCTTTCATTCGTTCCGATAACCTTCATATCTATATTTAGGATGGATTCTATAATAGCATTCCATTACGAGTCTATTCTCTTTTGTTGTCCATTTCTTTCTTCGGCGTTTTCCTTTTGATGGTTATCATGGATGTGCTGTGTTTGTTCGGAATCATGTTCTTCCCTGAAATTAGAGGTTATACTTACCTGTTCAGCGTCCATGTACTTGGAGTTTCTGAAACTAGAAAATTAGCCAATATTCGCAGGATAACGATCGGGTCCCTCATGCTGGCTACCGATGGAGCACCTACCGATCATGAAACCCAGATCTTTCTTCTGGGTCCCATGGTTTGGATTATTTGTTATTGACATTTTTCATGTTTTGGTGTTTGTGGCAACATCGAGCCCAGAATTGTTTTACCTGTGGTTCTGATGCAGGGATAGTGTAAAGCTCCCATGTATCCAAGAGGTATCGTGCACTATCACACATACATATGGGACATAAAAAAATTTAACTACGTATTCTACTTAGTAAAAGTCGAAAGTAATGCTCTGAAAGACGGCGTTTGAATTTACACCATACTGCTTAGCCGCTAGAAATGTTGTATGGGAAAAGAGGAGGAAGGCAATATTCCCCGCGGCTTTGGTAGTATTTAATTCCCTCGTTCAAAGGCGGGGCAAATTTCTACGTCGATATCGGTAAAAAGTCTGGTTTCTGTTATAAATGCGAACCAAGATTTAACTAGATAATTCGTCTGTCACCCGTCTGGATATTTTTGCATTCATTTTTAGAGGATTTTCATTAGATTTGAATTGACAAACAGAATTATACGTTTGTATCGAAACAAAACTGTTTTCTGAAATAAATTCGAAGTAACATTTAACTTTTTAAAGACATAAACTCACATTTCGTTGGTTTCTTTAAAAGAGTTTTCTGTCACGAGTGTCCTAATCCCTTCCCTCTATGGGCCCCAGTCTTGAGTTAAATGCCAGGTCGTTGGTCAGTAGAGGGTAAGGGTTAGGATGGGGTGGAGGGTAGAAACAGTCCTTTCTATTACAAACATACGCACATGTATATATGTATACACATACCCACATACGCAAACATTCTGCCTGTCTTTGCCAAAAAAGAATAACGGAGAGTTCCTCTTTTTTTTTCGCCAAGTAACAAATTTAACTATTGTCGCCATCGTTGATATTCTCATAAATATTAATATACCTATTTTTTCACATTTAAAATTTAGCCTTCTTCCTTTAAACATTAGGATTGTAACGTTTATAGAACGCATCGAATCATGCCTTCCATGCTGTCTAGACGACTTTCGCTGACTGGATTTACAATTCTAACTTGAATTGACCTAATTCTCAAGTATAAAGTCTCCTTTTACCATTTGACGCCAAACCAACCATGGGAGCTGTTAAGTTGATTATGTGTAAATGACTGAAAATCAACTTTGGATTCTGGGGCATTTTCAACACTTGCAAGAGCAATTATATATTCATTTAAGCTGATCTTCTTTTCTAATCGGATTATTCCTCCCTCTAAATTTACTTCCCCCCGTTTGGATTATTTTGCACGTTCCACTTTGAAATTCTAACAATTTGTTTTTAAAAAATTCTTTCGCTTTTTGGAGTTACCATCGAATTAGTCTTCATGCACGCTGGAACTTTTACTCCCATTTTCTCCCTATTTTCATATGTTTTTAACTGACATGAATAGATTTTTTTTGCAATTTATTACTAACCGTCATAAAGTGCTGTTTCAACCAGCAATTTTAACTCAGCTATAATAATAATTTGCTAAGTTCTCTCTTTCCTATAGAGAGAAGAATAGCATTTTTGGAAACTTCGCGGAATAAGGACTTTTTGAAATGTGTTTTGGGAGTATTCTGTCGAACTATAAATTTACTTGTAAATTTTAATGTACAATCTTATTCCCTTTTCTTCCCTAATATATATCTCTCTGTCTTTCTCCCTCTCTCTCTCTCTTTCTATATATATATATATATATATATATATATATATATATATATATATATATATATATATATATATATATATATATGAATAAGGTTTTAAACTAATAAATCTTGAGGAGAGACAGCTTGAGTTAGTTTGCATCTATGTCTCATCTAGTGAAAGCTGTGGTGCAGGTAAAAATCAGCAGCCTTCCTAAACTAATTTCCCTCAGGACTGTACACCAAAATCGTAGCAAATCCTTGCTCTAATTAAAGAATACAATTAAAAGAGATTTCGAATAATAGAAATCTAAAAGTGTGACGATAACACGTTAAAGACATCTGAAACACCTGTCGATTAACGAGCAGGTTAATTAAAATAGTGAAGGACAGATGGGCTGACCAATAGAAATTAACCGATTACCAGCAGAATGATACGCGTTTGTAAATATATACGTACATTATCACCTTTCGCACACGTTTAAACAAACGAAGGTGTCTCATCCTCAAAGTAGCTGAAAAATCGTGCTACTAAAGAACAAAATTCTGAGATTAATGAGTTTAAAATTCTGCCTGGCGTTGTGCAATAAAATTTGAAAACGTTCTGTTTTCGTTCTTTTTATTTTTCTCTACTTGTTACTTTTTTTAAGTAGATGAAATGAAAAGTGGATAATCAGTTTCCTTCATGTAAAGAATAATTTGCTAATCATCATTTTTACGAAAAACATAAAGAAAGGGAAATATATATGTTGAACACATCATAATTGTTATAAATCTCGATGAAAAGTCAAAATACATATTCGTTCTCATATTTAATGAATATTTAACTGGCGATGACATTTTTTTATAGAAATCGATCTAGACAAGACATAAAACAATTTGATTAAGGAACTACAATACTATTCATGATAAAAAAATAACTTGCCAATGATAAATATTAGATGGAATAAATTCCACTCCACCCCCTCCAAACACTAATTCTTTCCTTTTTGTCAGAACCATTGCTAATAGAATATGAGAACTAAAGAATAAAACAAAGGGATCCGAAAGTAAAGACACGGTCCATTTATTACTCTCCTTATATTATTTTACAGAAAGTAAAAGAAACAAACAAAAATTTAATAATATTAAATTTGCACACATTATTTAATTGAAATATCATTAGCAGAATTGATTTTATATGGTTTTATGTAAATACTATCAGAGACCCGACGTTTCTCACGAGGGAATAATGATCAATGAATATTTAACATTTGCATATTTTTATTGTAATCGAAATCTTTGAAATCGACCATTTTTCAATCAAATTAATTGATTTTTTGCTCTACTTAAGGACCCATCGCGGTCCAACAGGACGAAGTTTCGCATGCTGCCTGCAGTGACCTATTCCACAACATATCGTGGTCCCCTGCACTTTAGGACACCTATTGTTGATATGATAAAATGATTTTTATAAATAATAGCTTGAATCAAAGCCTCAAATTCAGAAGTCAAGTATCTTGGTGCAACTGTGCTCTAAACTTAGATATTTATTGCGAACGCATGTTTATCATATCGAAGGACCTACAATGGATTTTATATGCCAAACCTTTCTGCTTATTTGGTAACAAAACTTCTGAAATGCACTTGTGATGTTAAGCAGTATAAGGTGGTAAATTTAGTCAAAATGTTTTTTCTTCTTTCCTGGGATTTTGTCGATTATTAAGTTGTTGTGGTTGCAAGGTTGAACAATAATTATTAAGGAAATACAATGAAGACGCAAACAAAAAGATAACGCAATAATAAGTGTATTAAAGAAAAGGTATATTTACAATATGTACAAATGATGGTGTCGAGTCAGAGAGTCTTGATGGGAGGACATGTACGCTCTTCGGCGTCACTTCCGGTGGCATTTGAGTAAGACACACCAAGGCCAACCTAGGCTTGCCATTTATAGTGTTATGTTATTCGCATATGCAAATAAGTGGTTGCCACCACAACACCCCCCCAAGATTTGAAGTCACACAGATTTCAATATCTTTTTCTTTTTGGGTTTACCATTAATGGTTCATTCACTTTTCTTTTCCTACCTGATTTTCAAGGTTCAAGTGCATTTTGAGGCGGTTCCAAATTAAAAGATTCGTATATGATATCTATGGTGTCCTCCTCTTCGACTGTTGTCGTATCATCATCATCTTGGATATGACGTTTTTTTTATCTGATTTAGGTGCCTTTTATGTATATTCTGTGGACCTTTAATCATGTATGTACAATCACCAATGCGTTTATCCACTACTCCACATTCCCAGTAAGATATGTTATTTCTGTAGCACTTAAAATATACTCGATCTCCCGAGTTATATTTCTTTCTTCTCGTATGTGTAGTGTTTCGGATAATTGCCTGCCTTGGCAATAGTTTGTCAAACGCTGATTTTACCTTTCTGGCAAACATTAGATCAGCTGGTGATATGTTTGATGGTGTACTAGGATGTGGTGTAATCCTATATACTTGCAAGAATTGTTGCAAAGCTTTTTCTGTTGGTGTTCCAATGGATTTCTTTAACGCTCGTTTTAGCGTGTCCCCGAACCTTTCCGCGAGGCCGTTCGACCTTGGATGATACGGCGGAGTCATGATGTGCTTCACTCGGAACGTGTCGCAAAATTCCTTAAACTCTGCGGATGTGAACTGCGTTCCGTTGTCAGTGACCAATGTGTCTGGTACACCGAATCTTGCAAACAACTCCTGTAGGAACCCTATTGAGTTGTCCGTTGTTGGATTCCTGCAACGCATTACCTCCGGCCATTTTGTGAAACTATCCACTACAATTAAATAATAGTTTTCACCTACTGGACCAGCGAAGTCCATGTGGATTCTCGACCATGGTTGGTCGGTTTTCGGCCAAGGTTTGTGTACTATAGGTGGAGATTTTGCCGCTAACTGGCATCCTTTACATTTATCAATTGTTGTCGCTATGTCAGTGTCCATGTTACGCCAGTACACGTAGCTTCTCATTAACGACTTCATTCGATTTACCCCCGGATGTCCTGTGTGGAAATCTCTTAACATCCTATTCTGCAATGTTTTGGGTATTACCATTCTCTCGCTGTACAGTAACACATCGTCACATATGGAGAAAACTTCCTGCACCTTTGTGTCCGTTATAATTTTCTCTTTTATGTCCTTTATATATTCGTCTTTCTTGGCTTCCCTTTTAATGTCCGACAAAGTTACGGGTAGTTCCTTAATGATGTTTGCTACCATATTTTTTTCTTCAACATTTGTCCGAATTGCTGCAATGACTGATTCTTCCAGATTGTGTTTCTGTGGTATCAGTCTTGACAGTCCATCCGCATGGCAAATCTTTTTTGATGCTAGATGTTGTAGCTGGAAATCGTAATTAAGTAGTATTGTACCCCAGCGCAGCAATCTATTTGCGTTGTATACCGGCAATCCTTTTTTTGATCCATAGATCGTGACTAACGGTTAATGGTCGGTTTCAAGTATGAACTGTCTACCATATAAATATCGGTGAAATTTAGTCACAGCAAAGATTATGCTCAACGCTTCTTTTTCAATTTGTGAATATGCCCTTTCGACTGGTATCAGCGTTCTCGAAGCATGCGCTATTGGTTTTCTAGACCCATCCGGCATAATATGTTGAATGCATGCTCCTAAGACGTAGCAGCTAGCGTCACTAGCGACGACTATTTTTAAGTTTGTGTCAAAGTGCGTTAAGAATAATTCGGATGTTAGTGCGCTCTTTAGTTTGTCAAAAGCGGTTTGACATTCTTGCGTCCAGTTCCACGGTGTATCCTTTTTAAGCAGATTATTTAAGGGGGCTCGCAAGTTATGCATTCCTTCAATAAAAGATTGGTAATAATTTGCGAGTCCTAAGAAACTCTGCAAGGTTGTTACATTATCGGGTGCTGCCATATTTTTTATTGCCGCAGATCTGTCTGGGTCTGGACGTCGTCCATGTTTGTTTATTTTGTGTTCAAGATACTTAATCTCGCTCATACAAAAATCACATTTACTTTCTTTTACTTTAATGCCGAATTTTTGTATTCGAGTAAATACTTGTTTCAAATGTTCCTTATGTTCTTCTAGGGATTTGCTCCTGACAACAATGTCGTCCAGGTATGCACATGCGCACTCAATACCACTTAGCATGGTGTCCGTCGCTTGCTGAAAGATGACAGGCGCTACTTTGATACCAAAAGGCAATCGGTTGTATTTGTATAATCCCTTATGCGTATTGATGCATAGTATTTTTGAGCAATTCTCCTCGACCGGTATTTGCAAATACGCGTTGCTCAAGTCTATCTTGGAGAAGATATTACCCCCATTCAACTTCGTGAATATTTCCTCTGGGCTTGGTAGGGGGTAATGGTGATCTTTTAATAGGGAGTTGACCCCGGTCGAAAAGTCTGCGCACACTCTAACTTCGTCATTCTTTTTCTTTACGTATACGGTGGAGGCTGCCCACTCGTTGTGTTCTATTTTTGATAGAATTCCCGTCTGTTCCAATCTATTTAATTCTTTATCAATCTTTTCCAACCCAGCGAACGAAACATTTCGCTTTTTTCTAAAAATTGGGCTGGCGTTTTCTTTAAGTTCAAACGAGGCCTTGGATTTATTGCAGCAACCTAAGTTAGTCGTGAATGCCTCAGGAAATAATTCTTTTAAATCGTCTTTTATATTTACTGTTGTTGGAGAAGAACATTCTAATTTTTTACAGAATGTATTGATTGGCTTATCCCATGGTCTGAATTTTTCAATTAAATCTATTCCAAACAGATTTTCACTATTTTTTAGTACGAATATTTTTAATTTCTCCGAAATCCCTTTCAATTTTATCGGGAGGACAACTTCTCCTTCAAATTTTATACCACCACCAGTTACCGTCCGGGCTGCTTTACTAGTTTTCATCATGGCCGGTTTTCCCAACTTTTTCCATGTATTCAGGTTTATTATAGAAACATCGGAGCCGGAGTCGAGTTGTAACTTTATTGATGTTTTAAATATTTCCACTTTTACGTATTTTCGCCGATCTTTGTCTAATTTTGTATTTGATTTTGTTTGCTGTACTCTCTTTCTGGTGTAATCTTTATATCTGCAGCAATCGCTTTTGTGTCCCACCTTCTTACAAATGTAGCATTTTTTCTTCTTATAAGGACAATCTGATTTCCAATGCTTTTCTGCACATCTCTTACAGTTATATCTCGGAAGAGGCTTGTTATATTCTGTACTATATTTATGGTTATTATGTTTGGAGTATCCCGTTCCATTGCTTTTCTTTGTAAAGTTCTTGGTTGGTGCGTATGGTTTTCTAACTTTTCTTACATATGCCACTCCGGATTCTTCTATATTTTTTAAATCCTTTTTTACTGTAATGGCCCTTTCACAGTCCTCTGCTAGTTTCTGGAGGGTTAGATCTTGCTCAGATTCCAGCTTAGACAACACTTATCTGCGTATTTCTGCATTTTTCGTGGAAACTAACCCTTGAGCGAAGATTAGACATTTAAAATCTTCTACCGTTAGTTCTGCAAGCTTAAAATTATCGCAGTTATTATTGACAACTGATGCGTATGTCAAATAATCTTGGTTGTCCATCTTTCTTAGATTCATGCACAGCCATCTTTTATGAAAGAGATATATTTGGATTAAATAATTCTTTTAGCAATTTTACAGCTTCCATGAACTCTAATTCCGCAGTTTTTTTAGGTAATATGTAATCTACGAATTTGCTGTGTTCTGATGTACCCAATTTTCTGAGTAAGAGGCTCACTTTCTGACTATTTGGCCAATTTTTACAATCCAGTTGAAAAACATCCTCGTATCTTGTGTAGTATGCTTCAAAATTCTTCTCTTCCTCAGGCACATAATGAAATGTGTCCATGCTATTAAAAATAGTTGTATGGGAGAAATTAACACTATCGACATTTTCTCGATTACTCTTTAGTAGTTCCAGTGTTTTAGCAAAACGTTCATCTTGTCTTTCTTCATATTCCAATTGTAGTTTCTTATGCCTTTCTTCCTGTTCCAATTGCAGTTTTTTCTGCTTTAATTGTGCCATTTTCTGCTTTTCTTCTTGTTCCTGCTGCCATTTCAATAATCTGTCCTCTCTTTTTCCCTTGCGGTCACCCTGTGCCTGTATTAGTGTTTGCAAAAGCTCGTTTTGTGTAGCTTGTCTGCGTTCATCCCGCTCAGCCTGTGCTTGTAAAAATTGGATGAACATTTTCGATAAGTCTTCCATGTTTTTTTTGTTTTTTTTTAGTGTGTAGTTAAAAAAAATATTGTACCATGTACAATATACACCGGTTTGGGTTACAACAAAAAAGCAAATTGCTGTAAGCTCCTGTTTTCAATAATAATTGTAACGTGCATCCAGGAGATAAGCGCCCGCGTGTTTGCGTGTTGTGTGGGTACGTGGGAGAGACGGATGATAGGAAAAAGACTTACCTCGAGACCAGCTCAGCGTTACCGACCAAAAATAGAAAAGAAAGACCAAGATGGCGACCGCCGTCTTTTGTAAAGTATGATGTCTCGCAAAGTCACACGAATTCTCGGAATATGCAAATTTAGCCGGCCTAGAACGACGATAAAAGCGGGTGAGGGGAAAGACGTGGGGGAGTGACGATTGAGTTGGCTGGGGAATCGTGTGGCTGTTGCTTCTTGTGCCGTGTTGAGGATATCTTACCGTGTTAAAGAGAGAGTCGGCGCCATCTTGAATTTTTCCTTACACTTTTTCCTTACAAGCTATTTCGGCCATTTGGCCTCTAGGACAATGACCGAGTCGAAATTTGACTTAAAGCTCATACCCGAGTTTGACGGGTCCACGTCCATCGTCGACTGGGTTGAAAGGGTCGAGCTGACGTGCGGCCTTTGTGAGGTGAAAAGGGTACACACTGTGATTCCCCTGAGATTGGCTGGGGGTGCCTTGAGTGTATATCAGCAACTCAGTGCTGCCGAAAAGGGAGATGTCACCGCAATTAAAGCTGCGCTGTACAAGGCATTTGCCATGGATCCTTGTACGGCCTATGAAAAATTTGCTTCCCGAAAACTTCTACCGGAGGAAAGCGTGGACGTTTTCTTCGCTGAGTTAAAGAAACTCGCAGTTCTGTTCGGTGGAGGGGTGTCGGAGCGGACGCTCGCGTACGCGTTTGTGGCGGGCCTTCCCACTCGGGTGAAGCAGCTACTGAGAGCCTCAACCAGCGTTTCAACAACGACCATGGAACACTTGATGGAACGTGCTCGAGCCATCATCAAAGATGAGGAGGACCTGGGGGAACCAGTTGTGATGGCGATACAGACAGGCCAGATTGGCGCTCAGGAGATTCCGAATCAGAACCCTGCAAGCAATGGGAAATGTTTTCGCTGCGGCCGACGCGGACATTTTGCAAGGAATTGCACCAACAGGGGGCGTGTGCGCTGTTTTAAGTGTGGCGGTTTGGGGCATCTAGCCCAAAACTGTGCGGGAAACGTATCAGGGGAGAGGACGTCAGCGCCGCCCTGCTTCCCGAGCAAAATTTGAACAAGGCGCAACCAGTAATGACCGTCTACGTAAACAGGATACCCTGCTCAGCACTTCTCGACTCAGGCTGTTCGCATACTATAGTGAGCACCAGGCTGTGTCCAAGTTGGACTAAGAGGAAGATCAAAGTCACCACGATAGGAGGCGAGACCCAGACATGCTGTGGAGCTGGAACTGTCAAGATCTACACGGACACCGGTGCAGCCACTAAGATCAATGTGCTCGTGACCCAAGGAAATCTCCTGGGGTTTGACCTGTTGCTCGGATACGATGCCATCAAGGCGCTGGGGGGAGTCGCAATTCATCGGGATGGAAAGGTGCGATTCTTAGAGGCCCCAGTGTGTGCAGCGCTCCATATCGATCGGCCGGATTTTACAGTGGACTACGACTCGCGCAAGAGGGCCTGGATTGCATCTTGGAAGTGGACCGAGGGAATGGCACCGACTAAACTCAAGAATGGGGTTGCAGAGTACCCTATACCCAGTGGGGCCCGAGCAGAATACGAAAGGGAACTAAAGGCGTGGATCCAAGATGGCTGGTTAATCCCCTACCCTGAGGACAAGCTTGGGCCTCCGAAGGGTCTAATACCCTTGATGGCAGTAGTCCAGCATAACAAGTCGAAAGTACGGCCCGTGCTGGACTATAGGGAGCTTAACAAGCATATTGAAGCCTACACTGCCGATGTTGACGTATGCGCCAGTAAGTTGAGGGAATGGCGTCAGAAAGGCACTAATGTCTCAATATTGGATTTGCGCAAAGCCTATTTACAGGTGCGAGTTGATGAGACGTTGAGCCGTTCCAGACAGTTTGGTTCCAGGGGCAGAGGTACTGCCTTACACGCCTTGGCTTTGGCCTAAATGTGGCACCACAGATCATGAAGACTATTGTCAACACAGTATTGTCCCAAGAAAAGCCCATGAGGGACTCAACGTCAGCTTACATTGATGACGTATACGTCAATGAAGATGTACAGTCTGCGTCGTGTGTCAAAGAAAAGTTGGCTCAGTTTGGTCTGGAATGCAAGAATCCCGAACGTTTAAGGGAAGGAGCACGTGTATTGGGATTGGATGTTTATGAAGAAGATGGCACCCTACAATGGAGGCGTGGCAGTGAAATTCCAAGCATCCCCAACCTCGTTACAAGGCGGACCGTTTTTTCTTGGTGTGGAAAACTTGTTGGTCACTTACCGGTCTGTGGCTGGCTCCGCGCAGCTGTTGGTGTGATTAAACGCAGAGCAAATTTAACAACCACGGGTTGGGATGACATATCCGATGATGTCCTACTAACTCTGATGATTAAAGAGACACTGGAGAGAGTGAACAAGAAGGACCCTGCCTGTGGGCGGTTGTGTGTTAACGGAGACAACGTAGGTGTGTGGGTTGATGCCAGTTCTTTGGCGTTGGGAGTATCGTTGGAGAAAGGAGGAAACGTGTTCGAGGATGCGTGTTGGCTGCGGCCCGTAACAGATTCTCAGCATATCAACCTGGCAGAGCTGGACGCTGTTGTAAAGGGTGTAAATCTGGCCCTGCAGTGGCAGTCTAAGAAGTTGACCTTGTACACAGATTCTCTCTGTGTCTACCACTGGGTGTCTGACACACTTTCAGGACGGACACGAATCCGTACCAAGGCAGCAAGCGAAATGTTAATACGGAGAAGGCTAGACACGCTAAAAAACCTGGTATCTGAGTATGGGCTATCACTGAGCGTCACTCTGGTGCCATCACATTGTAATCGTGCTGACCAACTGACCCGTGTACCTCACAAATGGTATGAAGCCGCGAAGATTGGAATGGAGATTACTGCTCGATCTTGTGCAGTTGCAATCGACCCATGTCAAATACAACAAATTCATGCACAAAGCGGACATCCGGATATCAAGAGGACCCTTTATTTTGTGAGGCGCGTATACCCAGCAGTGACCAAGATGGATGTCAGACAGATCGTCAGAAATTGTGAGGCTTGCCAGTCTATTGATCCTGCACCAGAGCGATGGCAGAAGGGTCACTTGGAAGTTGAGAGTGTGTGGCAGCGGCTGGCCATGGATATTACCCATTACAGTGGCAAGCCCTTTCTAACTCTCATTGATTGCGGGCCTACAAGATTTGCGGTGTGGCGGCAGATGACCAGACAGGATTCAGCAAATGTTGTTCGCCACTTATCATCCATTTTTTTGAGCGAGGTGCGCCGGAAGAGCTCCTAACTGACAATGATGCAGCGTTTTGTAGCCAGCAAGTCCGGCAGTTGTTAGATGAGTGGGGTGTCCGACTACGGTTGCGATGTGCGCATGTGCCGTCAGGAAATGGCATTGCTGAAAGAAGCCATCGCAGCATCAAGAGAATTGCTGCCAGGAAGCGATGTACTATTGCGGAAGCAACATATTGGTACAACATTACGCCAAAGGACGGGACGTCCCCTTCAACCGCACCTGCGAATGCTATTTACACGTACCGAGTCGGAGTGAAGGGAATCAACACTACGCAGCCAACCGACAAGGGAACATATAACAGATATGAAGTGGGAGATCCAGTGTGGGTGCGGCCTCCAGGAAATCGGTGCACCGACAAGTTTAAGCGAGGACATATCTGGAGTGATTAGCCAGCAGTCTGTTTTGGTCGATGGAACCCCACGACATGTGCGAGATCTTCGCCCAGCTACCGAGGTGCGTCATACAACTACAGAAGAAAGCAGTGAAGCGTCTAGCGATGAGCTGCCGATGTACGGATTCAGTGAGCCCCTTCCAGAGACTGATAGCGATACTTCATCTGATGAGGCGGAACCAGATCCAGAGCCCGAATCTGAAACAGTGAATGTACCTCTTCGTAGAAGCACACGCACTAAAAGGCCACCCCCCCCCCAGTGCTCTCTATGTGATCATCAGATCAGGGGGGAGTGTAACGTGCATCCAGGAGATAAGCGCCCGCGTGTTTGCGTGTTGTGTGGGTACGTGGGAGAGACGGATGAGAGGAAAAAGACTTACCTCGAGACCAGCTCAGCGTTACCGACCAAAAATAGAAAAGAAAGACCAAGATGGCGACCGCCGTCTTTTGTAAAGTATGATGTCTCGCAAAGTCACACGAATTCTTGGAATATGCAAATTTAGCCGGCCTAGAACGACGATAAAAGCGGGTGAGGGGAAAGACGTGGGGGAGTGACGATTGAGTTGGCTTGGGAATCGTGTGGCTGTTGCTTCTTGTGCCGTGTTGAGGATATCTTACCGTGTTAAAGAGAGAGTCGGGCGCCATCTTGAATTTTTCCTTACACTTTTTCCTTACAATAATATCGCCGCTTGCAATAATATATTCTTTTTGCGAGTCACGCTGCAAAAAAAAAATAAATAAATAAAAAAGGTTTATCTGGAATCACGAAATGGAATTGACTTTCCGTTTTTAGGCACTTACTAATAAGTAACTCTTTCCACAAAATAAAAGTTTGGGTTTTTTTTTAATCGAGTCACAATTGAATAAATGTATGCAGTACATTTAGTTCTTTGAGTTTTTTTTCTAGTATTTTAGTAATTAAATTACCTCTTAAATTGAGATTTTCTTTTTTTTTTTCGTGACGTTTTACTGTATTATCCGTTATTCAGTGACAAATTCAAGAAAAAAAATCCTTTCCTTGAATTTTAGTTTTAGCTGTGGTATTTCCTTTTAGTACCGACGTCAACCGAAACATTAATTAAAAAGTCCTTTAGTTGTTGTTTTGTTTACGGAGAACAGTAATTAGAATCCACTGGTGAACTTTTTTCGTAGGTTACTTCCTTGCTTTTCGTAATACGGGTCTGACCTGTGGTTTTTACGACAGAACAAAGTTCGCTTTTCGTTTGCAAGTTGGTCCTTTAGTAAGATTTGTCGTGTAGTGACAAAACAAAAATTCACTTTTACATTCGTTTGTAAGTCGGATTCCCAGAAAACGGCGTAAATTGTCGCTTTTGCCACGTTAGAGTTTTTTTTTCACTTGAGTTGAAATTTCTTATTAGCGTAAAATCCGTTTGCTCGTCAACACTTTGCATTCCTTAAAAAAAAAATGGTCAACCTTTGCGTTGTACTTTTTTTTTTTAAATAGTTCTTCGTCAAACTGTTATATTTGACGCTTCATATCTCGTCGCCAACTGTTGTGGTTGCAAGGTTGAAAAATAATTAGTAAGGAAATACAATGAAGACGCAAACAACAAGATAACGCAATAATAAGTGTATTAAAGAAAAGGTATATTTACAATATGTACAAATGACGGTGTCGAGTCAGAGAGTCTTGGTGGGAGGACATGTACTCTCTTCGGCGTCACTTCCGGTGGCATTTGAGTAAGACACACCAAGGCCAACCTAGGCTTGCCATTTATAGTGTTATGTTATTCGCATATGCAAATAAGTGGTTGCCACCACAACATAAGTATAGATACTTTTCGAAATATTCTGATAACAAATCCTACTTAAGAATACTGCCAGATACATAAAGTTCATATGTATAAAACTTAATAAAATCGGCCCAACTTTTTTGGAGCCCCTGAGTAGCAAACACGCATATTTTTCTTATATAATAGTAGAGACGGAGACTGTGTTGTCTTTCGTATTGGTAACACCCTATTTCCTGCCTCATTCGAAGCGTTTAAATCGAGCGCAACCCCACAACTCTCTTTTCATTAAAGTATAAGGTGAAGGCGTTATTCGTTCCCAAGATTTCTCCACTTTCCCGTGATGCTTTCCTTTTTATTTGCGAATGTTTAGCAAGGATGTATCAAGTATGATTTATTAAGTTTTTGGTATGACCCAACCGCATATTGTACCCAGGTCTTCCGGCCTATAATTGATGATTGAACACACTTACCATTATGCAAAACGGATTGGCTTATAACTTATCTTTAACCTTTTTAATATTTCACCGACCTTTATAATTATTATATATGGAAATGGCTTGAGATAAAGCACGAAGCCACTTGAGGTAAGGAACTGACAAGAATCGTGAAGACAGGAGATGTCTATTGGAAAGACCAAAGCTATAGGTAGAAGGAAAACAGTGAGCTAAAAAACAGATCCACAAACTTGCTTTCCTTAGAAAGAAGCTACAGGTATGGGAAACTGTATAACAATGAGATATTAAAACAACGAATTGATGGAGACCACTAGACCAACGAGTCAAACGAGGTGGGATAAAGAAAACAGGGGATAAATTGGACAGTTCAGAAGAACACATGTCATAATTGTATTTGTAAAAAAGACAAAGACTAGCAACATCATGTCTGAAAAATATTTTGCAGTGAAATAGAAAGAATTGGGTCAATCAAATAAAAGATACGTTTTGTGCAATATCAAGAATCTTCAATGGGACAACCAGTCAGCATTCGAAATATAAAAACAATACTCCATACACCGTCTGACAGTAGATTTGTATGAATTTAAAATAGCCTTGGGTGTGAGAAAGATTTGGTAAGTTTATAGATAATAGAACAATATTGTGTGTGTGGTGCACTAGACAATCTTTGTTTGAAAATAAACTATTCTGTAGATACCCGCATAATTAGTGGTGAGATACAGCTTAAGAGAGAAATGCATTTCACTCTTTGTAATATAAGCGTTTTGTATGAATGACTAAATTAATATTATTTCGAAAAGAGCAACAAACAAAATCGAAATTCTTATTTATAATCGTGTATCCTCAGGGTTTTGAGATAATTCCAAAGATTAACGATCATACAAAATATTAAATGTACTATCTTTTTATTTTTTATCTCTTCGTCTGCACTCCAGACGACTTTTAAGAATATATACATTTTTATTGATCGAAAATGTGTTTTACAACAGTTGCCGGCTTTTCTAAAAGTAATAATCTTGAAGAACGAATATCTATTGCGTCTCTTCCAAAACCCCCATACAAACGAACATCGTTTTTTATAACCAGTATACAAGATAAAAGAGTAAATAGTATTTATCTTTAGGGAGAAAAGAACTTTTTGCATAACAGCTATTCGGGACCAGAATAGAGCTTTTTCTCTTTTCTATATTTAAATGCAAGTTAAATCTGCACACACACACACACACACACACACACACACATATATATATATATATATATATATGTATATATACACATACATGTATATATTCATATACATACATATATATATATATACATATACATACATATATGTACATACATATACATACAAATATATATATATATATATATATATATATATATATATATATATATATATATATATATATATATATATATATATACGGCACAATCACGTTAATGCACCGGTTCTAGCCTGATCGCCAAAGTTAAGCAGGACGAGCCTGGCTAGTACTCGATGGGTGACTACTTGGGAAGGCTATGCGCTGTACGTACACCGAGTTGGTACAGATTTCTAGGTTGGTACCTGGGGTCGCATTTAACTTACTTGGTGAGATGCACCTCTGAATCAAGACAAAAAGTAACGGAAAACTATCGTATTCACTTGCCTTCGCGAGATTCCTATTGGTCTTCAATTTCGAGAGCCGTTGTCGTTAACGTTGTTAAACTAGCAGAGCCGCTGATAATGACGAAATCAACAGGTTCTCTGTATTCCTTATTTGTCTCTTTCTTCTGTTAACTCGCAGGAAAATCGACCAACAAGTACACTTTATTAACTTATCTTCGTGCCTATTTAAATCCCCCTGTAATTGAAGTAGTAAACTACCATTACTACAATAGATTTTAACTAATAAACTGTGTGTGGTAGTTCTCATCGTCAACGTATATACAAAAGTAAAAAATATGTTATGAAAAGAAAAAGTTTCGGTTATAATTATAGTTTTACATTCACAAAAAAGTGAACGTTTCTAAATAGGTGAATATATAAAATGTAGAATTGTGTTGAATAAGTTGATAAAGTGTAATTATTATTTTTGCTTGCAATAGATGTGATATGGCGTATGCCCCTTAATACAACTCGGTGATAGAAGCAGATCAGAAAAGCAAATACAACAAATATTGTTGGTAAACATATCTCTCAAACATTAATTCTGTAGGGGACATAAAAGACATTTTCTATTCAGATTCATTAGGATAAGGTCCGACAAATTTCGTTTCTATATTGACCAACACTGTTCTTGGGCTGGTTGGCGGTATATCTAGATCAAAATTTCCGTAAATGGTGTGTTAAAACCAATTCAGATATGCATCAGTTAGATAGCATGTTAGAGTTTGGCTAGAACGTTTTCATCTAAAATGTTACGCAATTATACAGAATGTAGAAACTATGCATAAATAGAATCCAGCGTAATTGTTAAATAAAACCAATCATCTTATAAGAAAATAAGTAATTAAATAATTTAAATATTCAAAGGAAGATGCAAATTAATTCATGAAGTGTCCCGCATATCAATGAGTACGTATGTTAAAAAGGTGTTTTTTTATAATTTATGTATGAAAAATCGGCTTTTAATAACAATGTCAGAGCAAGAAAAACGCCAACTCTTTATATAAATTATAAATTTTCAAACTACTAATAACAGTATTTATTTAAATCTTGAACTCTTTGTTCTTTACTAATATATTATTTGGTAAATCATATTTATGATTTATAAAACAAAAGAAAATATACTTAGAATAATTATTACATTATCACCTATGAGTAAAAATAAAATATTAATCGTCTATTTAGACCGTAAAAAATGAACCATTATTTAAATTTCTTTGAATGTTCTGTTAATATTCGATTTCTATAACAACCTTAAAAAACATTAAATTCATATTTATACTAGCTGTGTGTAACCAGGTCGAAACATATTGGTGGACAGAGGGTTTAGTCATATACTATTTAAAATACCCCGAATATCTTAATTAAGTACAATTTTCCTGAAAGTGGACCACGCGTTTGATTTGTGAAAGAATTAAACGCATTGGTTTTCGTACATGAAAATTAAACAAGAGATAACTCTCACAGTTACGTTCTTACTTTAAAAGTAATTGGTGTTGGCTAATATTGATTGAAAAAAAATTATATTAAATAAAAAGTAAATTAAAAGTAAATTAAATCAGCTTTCATGATATTTCTAAATAAAACATTTCAAACAATTCTATTACAACAAATAATTATTAACATGGAGCTGTTTATAAAAATAGATTTTCTTAAATGTAATATGCAAATGAGGTTACTTCTTGAATGTACATTTCATTTGATTAACTAGTATATAAGAATCATGATGGAATGAAAGTGTGGGGACGTCTGTTTTTGCTATAATATATAACACAATATATATATATTTGAAAACCAGAAAATGCTAAGAAAAAAATTATCTTTTGTTCTGTGTCTGAGACTTTCGCTATTTACACACTAGAATGTTACTTTTAGAGTGTTTTTTTTTCGTTTCTTTTTTTCTTTGTTTTAGATGTTTAAAATCCTAGCAGAATGAAGGAAAACGTTTGTTATTATTAACGAGTTCGTTTTAATACGTTTTTCCTGAGCATTTTCTGGTTTTCAAATAAGTTTTAATTTACCTACGAAATGTCTTCTATAATGCGACAACAATTCTATTTTTTTAAAATACGCACCATCTAGCGTAATCCATACATTAAATCGGACCGACTACAATCGTCAATAAGAAAATACGTTTCCTTTCACTCTGCGAGCACCCTAAGCATTTTAACATCTAAAATGAGGGGGGGACGAAAAAAAACCCACTAAAAGCAACAATTTTCTTTGATAATGGTGTGGTTAACGCCGAAAGTCTCAGACCGTTAACGAAATAAATGATTTTATCATTAATAACATTTCTTTTCATTTTCTGGTGAAATTTTTTTTAAATTTACCTACGAAATGTCTTCTTTGATGTGATAACAAGTCTCCTATCTCACTATCTCTCTCTCTCTCTCTCTCTCTCTCTCTCTATATATATATATATATATATATATATATATATATATATATATATATATATATATAGTGTATGTGTGTGTCCTATTATTCCGTACCTTATTCTTCCATATTTCTATCGCTTTCTTCAGTTTGTTATTTTTCTTTAATATTTGCAATGGTCACGAAACTATTATTAACTCATTCAATACACGCCGTCCGTTTTCTTTATTTGCACGTCTAGAATTTTATTTCTCTATCGTTCTCTATGTTTCCTCTTGAAAAACCATGGAGCGCCACTTTTCACGATCACTGGAATCACTCTCCTAGCTAGACACGTCAATACCGAGAGCTCTTAGATAATCCTTGGTGTTGTCATTAAAGCGTTTATTTAGTTTGAATCTATTATGCCTTTAAATCATCAGAAGAAATAGCAACAATCAATCCGCCAAAAGGAATTGAAATAGCGATTTTACATGGTTAAAATCTGAAAATTGGAAGAGAAGCTGCAAATATCTTTATATTTTTCCATTACGCCATATTAAAAAACTGCGCCATAACTGATTAGTTAAGGGCATAATATATTCATTAAATAATATTATAATTAAGAGATTGATTTGCGCTACAAAACAGATACTGTCAAGAATTGTACAAGTCAACTGAATTAAAGGATAAATTATAAGATGGTCAACATCATGAATTTTGGAATATAACTTTTTCATCTATTCTCTCTCTCTCTCTCTCTCTCTATATATATATATATATATATATATATATGTTCATATATAAACTGTTTTCTCTTTTTTCTCTCTCTGTTTTAATATATATATATATATATGTGTGTGTGTGTGTGTGTGTGGGGGGTGTATGCAAGTCATTATTCAAGCAATTCTGATTGAACACGATAGATTTCTTTTTTCTGATTTTGTTGGATAACTTTTCAATTCGCCGAGCGATCGTTTTTATTTCAGCTGGCATGTTGTATACTATGGCGCTCAGTAGTTGTTGTTCGGCCATGTTCTTTTCAAGCTCTTTCAATCGGTACACCCGAACGTCTTCAGGAGCGATTGTTATTGTTTTCATTTTCTTTATTAGGGTTTTGTGTATTTATAATCATTTCTCTATTTTATTAGTCATAATAAAGTCGGGTGCAGGATGGGTAAGCATGAATTATTTATTTTTACTTTTGATTATTTGAAATTTTATACCATTATCGGATATCCGTTTTAATTACATCAATATAAGTCTCGAGCATCATTATAAAATAATCAAAACAACTGTTCATGCCTTTTAATCCTTTTTTTAGATTTGTCCAGATGTCTGAACATGATAAGGCAATCATATTTCATTTACTATTTCTGAACAAACTTATATTTTTGGCTTCACTGTAGAAAACCTAAGAAAATTATTCATCTAACTTTGCGAGTTTAAAATGATTATTCTTTGGAAATTTTAAATTTCTGAATTAGAATTTTTTTTTCTGTTCATTTTCATAGAAAAAGTTTCCATTGCGAAATCCTGTTATTTATCTGCACGTTGTACACTTATTGTATACTTTTATTGGCTTTACTGTCTCGTGTTCTTATATTCATATTATTTTTCAGATGTGCTTGCTCCCCTTTCTATTTGTATATTCAGAATAGATTATTCACTGTAATTAATACAAGACGAAAGAAAAGTAAGATAAGCAAAATGGCTGCCATTTCGTTTCAATTGTATGTAGACTACATTTTTATATGTAATCATCAGCACGAGATAAATAATGCAAGACGGTTGAATTATGTTTGTGAAAGCATAATATATACTGATTGTGTACAGTACGATACTATTTTATTACTGATCTTTAGATGTGAGAAATTTAGCTATATATATCTATATAATTATAAAAATCAAATGACCTTGTAACGAGTGTTGTAATCAAGCATCCGGTTTACGACTTCCGGTTGCGCATGCGTACATAAACAAATAATCAACGGGACAATAAAACGTAGTGTCTTACTGTGTACATTTTCAGCGCTCCAATTGTTTTATTTTCGCGTTTAAATTAAAAGATATATCAAAATTTGAATTTAACTTTAAGTATTATGGTATTTGTTCAGTGCACATTTACGAATAAGTATGACAACCCACTCAATGGCTGTAAATTTAAAAAAAAATATAGACAATTATAAACATAGACATCTATCTATATTCTTTTTCATTTTAATATACTTTCATAGAAATGTTTCTGTTATGTCACGAAAAACTATTTTATTTACGTCACAAGGTTCACGCTTATACATTAATTCTCTCTCTCCCTCCCCCCCCTCTCTCTCTCTCTCTCTCTCTCTCTATATATATATATATATATATATATATATATATATATATATATATATATGATAAAAAATATAAACTAAATGCGCAATGTAACACGGATTTTCTTGTCTAGAAGTATAGTTTCTTCCTATAAACTCTTAAGATAGCTTTTAAAATGCCTAATCTACTTTGAATATTTCACATATCCTGGTGGTAGGCCGAAACAATTATATGCTGCATAAACCAATTTTCTGGTGAACTGCCAATACTTTTCAATTGATCCATTTGATGTGTTTTTTTTTTAAATTATTAGAATGTTTATTAATTAAAACAATTTTGTTACTAGTCTTACATTGTCATAATACTGAAAAAAACTTTTGTTATTAAAACGTTGATTTGAATATTTGTTAAGTATAAATATTTACGCACGCACACACACACACACACACACACACACACACATATATATATATATATATATATATATATATATATACTAGCAGAGGATTCGCCATTGTTCGGGATCGAATGATGATCGACGAATGTTTCACACTCTCGTATTTTTATTGTCATTAAAATCGGTGAAATCGCCCATATTTAAATAAAATCAATTGGTTATCTGCTCTAGTTCAGAACCCATCGCGGTGCTTCGAGAAAGTTCACATGCCTTACTGCAGTTGCTTCATCCACAACAAATTGTAGTCTACATACACTGCAGACAGTTTACTATTGATTTTATCAAATTATTTTGATATATTAATTAATTTCTTACATTAATTTTTAAAATGCAAAAGATAAGTATATTGGTTCAATTGTGCTCTAAACAAAACCATTTATTTCAAACGCGGCCATGTCATATCAAAGAACATACTGTTGATTTTATATGTTCTGGCCTTGTAGTGATAATGGGTTGAATTTAACTTTACATGGGCCAATTGTGCTCTAAGCAGAAACATTCATTTCGAACGACCCCTTATTATATCATATGACCTACTGTTGATTTTATACGTCGAGTCTTTCTTCTTGTGCAGTGATAATGGTTTTAATTTTACTTCAAAATGCAAAAATCAAGTATCATGGCTCAATTGTTCTCCAGACTAAAACATTAATTTTGAACGCACCCCTGTTATATCAAAGAGCAACTGCTGATTTTCTGTCTCGCCTTTCTGCTTTCGTGATAATAAAACTTCTCAAATGTACGTGATCTAGCCTGTATAAAGTTGGTCAAGATCGCCGGTTCATTCTTTCATCGGATTTTTTCAATACTTTTCGAACACATTCCAATACAAAACTTACCTACAAACACTGCTAAATAAATAAAATACATTTGTGTTAAATTTCTTAAAAATCCTCGTAGACGTTTCGTAGTCAAACACACAAACACACAAAGTTCCTTTTATATTATAGTAGGGAGATATATTAAGGTTTTAAAAGGCTAATCAAAATGCCAGATTGCATAACATATTTTTAGGATAACTTTTTAATCGGACATTCAATCTTTTTTTTCAATATTATGATTGGATGCAATAAAACTAAACTGATATTAACGTTTAAGATTTAAAAAAGTTATTAAATAAAACTGTTATAAAATGGAAAAGAAAAAGAAACACTACAGATAAAAACTTACATTACAGATTAAAACAAATTTGAGAATCACTGTTGATATACATAAATACAGTCCTCATTCTTGTTTGACAAACATCATTTTATGAGGTTTTATTTTTTGAGTGAATTATTTAACATATTATTTTACCTTAACTTTCGTCATCCGAAGATGAAATAAAATTCACGTTGCAATTAGCTCTCATATTTTAAAATTATTTTATCACATAATTAATTTCAAACCCGTTTTTAAATCAATCCGTTGATTTAGAATACGCGTTTCAACTCTCGAAGCTTCTTTTCTAATAAAAAGATTTAAAATAATGTTTGTAGATGTGCGATATTCGTATGTCTGCATTCATCTTGTACTAGTAGTTCAGCACGACTTTGCTCGGGCCCTATGTACTGTTCATAACTTTATGTGCATATATATATATATATATATATATATATATATATATATATAAAGTTTGACTTATGTTTAGGTAACCTACATAAAAATTACAAGTCTTTAGACACTAAAATGGCGGAGACGTTTGATAGAGTCTGCAAATGTCAACTTTTTCAATTTAGACCTCTAGGCTACCTAGGTACGTGGTTACCCAGCGTTCCCTTGGTGTTTTAAGTGCTACTAAAATTTCGCCCCAAAACTGATTAAAAAGCTTGCTGCATGTCTGAATAACCTTTATGTAAAATTTCAAATGTTTAGGCCCAAAATTTGCTGCATAATTTGATACAGACCGCAAAGGTCAAATCTTTTGAACTTTGACCCCATTAACAGCCAGATTTTCGGCCAAAAACCGATTAAAAAGCTTGCCCTATGTATGAATACACTTTATGTAAAACTGGTGTGGCTACCCAGCGTTGCCTTGGTGTTTTAGTTGTATGTTGAGTAAAAAACAAATAGTAGTAGGCAAGCAGACTCGAACCCGTAACGCAAAGAAGGAAAAGTGAGTAAAAAAAAAAATGACGTATTTGCTGTTGCACCCATCGCCAAACCGGAAGTGATGTAGGTTCAAATTAAGGTTAGATAATCGAAAAAAGTTGATGACTTTCGAAAATATCAGCTAAAATGAAACCCCCCTGTAGAAAGTGCCCACTTGAGGGTCAAGTAATTAATGTTTTTAGCCAATTGTTTGATATTCATTGTCCGAAGGGTCGAGCTTCAAAACGATACCAATCCTGTTAAAATCCGCTGCCTCTGTCAAAAGTTTTTGCAAGACATGATGATTCGAACGTATTGTCAGACGAGTGCCACTCCTTCAGACACTAAAAGTCCATGAGCCAAAAAATTACTTCCATCGCCACATGGCTATTTTAATAGACAAATAACTTAGGGAGTATCTATACAAAGATGATGTTACAGAGTCTTAGCTTTGTACGACGAATAAGTCTCTCTCTTGGTTCAAAATGTTGAGATGCAGCAACAAGCAAGAGCAAGATAGCCAGCAACAAGTAAAACTGCAGGCCAGCTTAATTCGGGTACTGGTCTCCCGCTTTATGTTTTTTTTTAAATCAGAGATTTGTTTTCCTAGAAAGGTTGCCTTCACCACGGCCTACGAGATCCCTCTCAACCCCAACACACACATGCATACACACAAACCCACAAGGTGCTAGTAAGCCGTTGACCCCTTAAAAAGGTTCATTCGCCCTTTTGAAGGTCTTGTTTTAATCCTTCAGGGAGACTAGCAACCCTCCTCACCAAACAAGTCTGGTGGGGGAACCAGTTTAGTCGCCGGCGACCCGACCATGAGGCAGGTAGTACTGGGTTACATGGTACCAGTAGCATATGAGATGACCTGACATACATACATACATACATGCATACATTTAAACAAACAGGTGAGATTTGTATTATATATTTCAACTATTGAAACTAAAAATTGGCTGAGTAATTTGGTAGAGACCGCAGAAGTCAACTTTTTTAAAAATCTTAACCCCAATTATGACATCTTAACATTTATTGTTCTGGGCTAAAATCAAATTAAAATGTTTGATCCATGTCCAAGTAACCTACATCTAAAATTTCAAGTATTTAGACCCAAAATTAGGGGAGGAGCTTGGTAGAGTTTTCAAAGGTCAAATCATTGAACTTTGACTTCTTGACAGCCAAATTTCTGTCTGAAAACTGATTAAAGATTTCCCAAAATCTCAATATCCTTTATGCAAAAAATCGAGTCTGTAGACTGAAAATTGACAAATTAGTTTAGTAAGGATATGTACACACAGACACACAGAGAAAATTTCACTTTTTATAGATATAACGCTTGTGCATATTCAATTTGTATTTTAATTTATTATCGCATATTCTACAATACTGTGAGATATTCTGATTGTAATAAACTGAGGGGCGATCTAATTTTGATCTATAACTTCTTCACCCCGGCACCCGAACGTGAAGCTGTTTCGGCTAAACCGACAAAAAGTCGCAGTTTTATCCGCATGTCAGCTCATTAAAATAGACTGCCGCTTGAGGTTATGACCGCACCAATAACGGACCAGTTCGGGACAAAGTTGGACAGGTGCTGGCCAACTGTATTTCCGACTGTCTAAATTCGAAGCACCCCTCTTTTCCTCTTTATTTGCTTTTTGTTTTCTTTCTCCCTGCCCATGCCCTCTTTAACGGCGACGAAACATGCAATTTTTTTAACCTATTGCAAATAAATAAAATGGAATTTAATTACTAAAATGTTTTTGGTATGTTTTGTGCTAGCGTAAATTGTAATATTGTGTGATGAATGGATTGACATCTATACTTATTGAATCTTAAGCGAAACTAGTTACTTGTGTCCCCAATACTTCCATTTTATTGCAAATAGTGCGAACTATATAGCATGGTGCTTAGTTAGTTTAAGAATCGCATTTCAAAGAGAAGACCAAGATAACAGAAAAAATGCATGCTGAACTTTATTCGTGTATTACGATCACAAACATAGACACGTCATAAGAGACACACGTAATAATAATGAGACATAATCACAAAGACAACCCTCGCTGAAATGTTACATTGTCTGTTTTTTGCTGCGATGGCTATTTTCGTGACCTCATACCACGATCGAACCTGGATGCACGCGAAACAAAATAAGAGAAAGAAAATACGTAAAGCAGAACTACAAAGAAAAACACACACACGCACAGTTAAGAATTATACACAACTTTAAACTACAGGGTGGTCAAAAAGTCAGGTAACATGTGAAAGGTAGAAAAAACAATATGATCCATTATAATCTCTATTCGTTTAATATTATTTGTTTAAATATTTGAGTGTAATATTAAACTACCCCTCCTGATTTCTGGCTTTGGGGCTATGTAAAGAATAGCGTTTATGGCAAGAAGCCTGATACAATAGCGTCTTTAAAGTTATTTATTGAAGAGGAGATTGCGCGGATATCAGCTGACATGATTACACGTGTTACACAATCAGTAGTTAATCGCTTCCAGCGATTGATAGAGAGAAATGGACGACAATTAACAAAATAAACATATTTCGTGTTTGTTTCATTTTATATTTCAATGTATGGTACTTAAATATACGCGTATTGCTAATATCGTTTTTCTTTAAAATGTTACCTGACTTTTTGACCACCCTGTAGATAAAATGAGCCAATCCGCTACACGTCGTCATACCTGGAACATAATATCAACAATCTGAATGAGAATAATTTCCTTTTAAAAACGTATTTCTGCAAACCCAAATAATTCTTAATGAATTAAGATAATTTATATTCTGATAAGACATACTAAGAAAACACTTTACACGATATGAGAGAAATCCTTCTTGTGGATACGATAAATTGTTAAGTTCCAAATTTCCAAGCCTTACGTCCACAATTACAAGCACATGAAAAAGGATAAAGGCAACATATAGGAAATATTCAACTGGCAACAACAAGGATTAAGTAAAGTGTCCAATAAATATATCGAATAGCTTAACATGGCATATGATAAATTATCTAGAAGACATATGCAATTGTTAATATTCGCAAAAGTAGTTGTCACAGTTTCATGTATAGATTTTACGATATATCAACCTTTTGCAACTATTTCTAATCTGTTCACAGGTAGGAAGTAAATATGATTTCAAATATTTTAAAATTGTATTAGTATTTCAGTGACGCCAGTTGATCTGATAATTTTTTAAATCCTGATGTAACATTTTGAATAAAGACAATGAATAAAACAAAAGAACAGATTTTGATCGTCATCGGCCTTTGTCTTTCCACACGCACCTGGCATCTGAAAACAAATATGAAATAACAGACGTGCTCATATTTTCGCAACCAAGATTTTTTTTATGTAGAGTGAGTCTTTGTTTATATATTTTGCAAACGTATTATTTAAACCAAAGAATGCGTTCTTTTTATACATATTTACAAAATATATTCCTGTCTTGATTCAAAGTTTTATACGGTAAACAACTATTTCGCACATCGTTATTTACGTAAACGCACAATTTGCGCATGTGCATTTCGTCACCGAACGATCAAGTAATCGGATAAATCAAGTAAAACCTCTTTTATGCATACGTGCCTGGTAGCTGCTAACAATTCTCCGATAGTCGATTTTCCATGTGTCGGCCGTCATTCTCTCTTAGTTGTCAACTTAAGACGAATCTACTGATGTATGAAAAAACAAATAGGACTTCCTGAGCTTTATTAAGGAGAAAGGGAGAGTTTGTTCAGGGGGAGGGGAAATATTTACGCTAAAATAAATTCATTCTTAATTCTTTTTCTAGCTGAGAATTGATAGAGGCAGACGGAAATATCTCAAGGTAACACTTCCTTAGATTCTCCCTAGATTCTCAGACGCATGTCACCTGTTTCGCATTCCAACTTCTATTTACTTTTAAAAAAACTTTTATTTCTCTTTCACTACATATATTGCAACGCATGCATTTCTAGGAAATCTGTGTAGGAAGCGAACATGCAATTTGCAGTTGTATTGGATTGAACCTTTGATGTCAAGAACTACTACATTTTTACCACACCTTTTCTTCACTACGCTACGAGATCGTCAAGATACACTAGTAGAATGTCGGAGGTTACATCGGTCGGTGATGTAAAAATAATACTCCAAATAAGCTCAGTACTTCGAAAAATCAAAATAATACGAATAATCAGTCTTCGTTTCACAAATTAAAAAATGTGACTACTAAATGTATCGCGTTTTTATGTAGATGTTTTTATTTGTATATGTAGACGACGAAATGCGTGTCAGTGTATAATTATCTTTTTAAAAATAATATATATATATATGAGAGTAAATAGTTAATAAAACATGTTAAAACACTTTGAAAAAGAGTTAAAAACATATTTAATCTGAAAGGGAAACACTTAATAAGTGGATAGTCCTTAATCCGATGAGTTTCGAAGAAATACTTTCCTTATCATCAAAGGGTAGGAATTAGCAAAATGCGGAATCGGATTTTGCATACAAAAGTATTTGATGAAACTAAAAGTAAGTCAAAGATCTTACTTGATAACAAAACGTGAAGCAGAGGGAATATGGTGAAGAAAAACTTATTTCACGTGAATGGATAGTCTGGTGAAAGGTAAATTATCCAATTATATATATATATATATATATACATATATATATATATATATATATATATATATATATATATATATATATCAAAGATTTGTTGTTATATTTTTTGCGATATTAACAGCTCTGATATGCAGTTATTTATTTCTGTTCCGCAACATAACATATATATACAAAAAATAGAGCTTATAGTGATTTAATAAAACGCTAAATTTACGGAAAATAAGTAAATAACAGTGTTTCACAGCTGTTAATAACGCAAAAACAAATCTTTTTTAAATATATATATATATTTTCAATTTTTTAAAATATATATATATATATATATATATATATATATATATATATATATATATATATATAATGCAAGAGATATGCTCAGTCCGTCAAATCCAAAATAGCAAACAGGATCCTGAACAGATGCGTGCGTTCTATCCCAACCATCATCAATGGACCTGAGGTCATCTCATCAGCATCAGACAAGGCCAAACTATTCGCCAAGAACTTTGCAGCATACTCTATCCTCTGCGACGAAGGGCATCAACTCCTCGTATTTCCTCCTACAACAGACAACACATTATCCAACATACAAATATCTGTGCACGAGGTCATCAAACTAATCAAGAACCTTGATTCAAGTAAAGCAACTGGCCCAGACTGCATTCCAATTATAGGAGAAGTGCTTTTCAACACCCTGAGAAAACCTTGTCAGTGTGCCCTGTATTTAAGAACTCAGGTGAAAAGTCATCTCCCTCTCAGTACAAACCAATAAGTCCCTTGTGTGTCATGAGTAAGTTACTGGAATCCATCTTAAATAAAGAAGTAGTCAACCACCTTAGCAGAAATAACCTTAGTGACATGCAATATGGTTTCCGTTTGGCTAGATCTACAGCTGATATGCTAACAGTTATATCTCATAGGATTAGTGAATCTCTCGATAAAGGCTTCCTTTCTAGAGCAATTGCTCTTGACATATCAAAGGCCTTCGATAAGCTTTGGCATAAGGGCCTACTTTACAAGATTTCCAGCTACGGTATAACTGGAAATGTTTTCTCAATCATCAAATCATTTCTCTCTGATAGGTTCATAAGAGTAGTGGTTGATCGGCAGCAATCAGAGGCCCACAGTATTAATGCTGAAGTCCTCCAGGGGTTCATCCTGGGCCCAACTCTCTTCCTGCTCTACATCAATGAGCTCCCAAAACACATACTTTAATCATTCGTTGACATCTATGCTGATGACACGAACATCAACAGCAACACATCAAAGGCCGTAAATGACAAAGTTTTCTCTGATTCCCTGTCCTCTGATCTTGAGCGCGTGGTTCAGTGGGGGAAGAGATGACTTTTAATGTATCTAAAACCAAGCTCCTAAATTTACATCATCAACGCTTTGTTCCTCATCTAGCATCAATTGAAATGGATGGCTCTCGTCTTGGGGAGGCTTCATGTTTTGACAATCTCCTGGGTTTGACCTTCACTCCTGATCTGAAATAAAACACGTACATCGTCTGTTTCCTGGGCCGCTGGGAAAATGGTGGGATCCTTCTACCGCTCCAGAAGATATCTCACTACTGATGCAATTCTCTATCTCTATAAAAGCCAAGTACGTCCAAAGATGGAGTACTGCTGTCACATCTGGGCTGGAGCTTCCAAAAAACAGCCTATCCTCTTGACAAAGTACAAAATAGACTGCGTGGCTTGGTGCGGGATGGTCTCTTCTCTTCCCTACAACGTCTCTCCCACAAAAGAGACGTTTCGAACCTGTCTTTGTTTTATCGTTATTTCCATGGCAAGTGCTCCTACGAGCTCCAATCTCTGGTTCCCCTCGCAAATCCTCCATGATAAACACCCGTCTAGCTAAAACCACTGTCAGTAATTTCCCCCACTCTTTATCTGTGCCTAAATCAAAACGTAGATTCCTTGAACATAGCTTTTTTTCTGAGAAGTGCACGCCTGTGGTATTCTCTTCCATTTGCCTGTTTCCCACCTGACTAGAACTTGGACGTCTTCAAGTCCAACATAAACAAATTTCTGATTAATCGCCCCCTTAAGTAAGACACTTTATCAAATCTCCAATGCCAACTATTACTACGATATTATCCCATTGATTATTGTACACAAATAAACCTTATCCCCGAGTGGCTTCCGGGTCTTGATAAGTGGTGATCCCCATGTAAATCATATATATGCATACAAAGTGTGGTTATGGGTCGGTGGGTGAATGAGTAGCACCTTATTCTATGGGAAGTATTTTTATTTATCTTTTATAATTAAATATTATTACGTGCATAATATCTCTCTCTCTCTCTCTCTCTCTATATATATATATATATATATATATATATATAATCAAGATTGCTTTTTTTGAATATTAAATGCTTACTCTGAACGCCCGCTAACATGACGTTCATAGGGACTTAATGTATTTCTATTAACGCGTTATTGCCGGTGAACTTAAGGACATACACTAGTCAATGGGTACCTTTGTGGACTGGGTTCGAATCTACAAAACAACAAAATCAATATTTTCTTACACTGATGATGGCATGAGCATGGATCACTAGTGTGTGTATGGGTAAATGTTGTCAGTAATTATTTGACGGAATTATTTCTTTTTTGCTTTCGCTTAATTATTTTCCTTCTTCATTTTCCTGTCGGATTTCTCTAACTCATATTGACATATTTTTCTAGATCCTCTTTATTTTCTTCCCCTTCTTCTACTTTTCGAGTTTTCGTTTCATGCTTTTAATTAATTCCTTATTCAATCACCCGCGATTTTTTTCATTTCTATTTTTTTTTTCAAGCTATGTGTTCTTTTCTACCCTGATCTTTGTATAATTCCAAACTTTTGTCTGTTCTGACAAGAAGCACGTAGCTTCGAAATGCTCTTACCTAAAATAGTTTTCCTCTTTTTTCTATATTGATTTGATAATGTATTAAAGTTTCTAGCTAACTGTTGTGGGGACTCACCAATGTACTAAAGATGAACTATATAAATTAACTGACGGTTACGACTTTCGGTGTGGTGAGTGTACTTACGTAGTCCACCATCTATGACAGGTGCTCTTTATATATATGATGTTTTTGGTTAATATATTTTACTTTTTCGAACTCATCTCCGTGTCCGAGTTTCCCTTAGTGACTCTTCTAGGGCTACAACACTAACTTCACTTTTACTTTATGTCTATCGACGTTTCATATTGTAAAACTTTTACTTTATCTGGGTGAATAAATTAAAAAAAAAATAGAATACCAATACAATATTTGAAAATATATTTGTTGTGAAATGTATGACTTTCAGAATGAGGAAATTCAAAAACGTTATCGTGTTGTGAGTAAGATTTTTTAAACGTTATATAATAAATGTTTATATATTTCGTTTATATATTTCGTTTATGTATTTCGTTTTTATATTTCGTTTTTATATTTCGTTTTGGAAGAAATATGGCTGCCATAAATCAAATGTCAACGTGTAACTGAAATAACACGAGTGTATTATTGTTATGTAATTTATTGACTGATTATATGCATTTATTATTTTAGGTGGCGCTTTCTATAGTTTAACTAGTCAATCACCTCAGCAGAAATAACCTTCTTAGTGACAATATGGTTTCCGTTCTGCAAGATCTACCACAGATGTGCTAACGGTTATATCTCATGGGATTAGTGAATCTCTTGACAAAGGCTTCCTTTCCAGGGCAATTGCTCTTGACATATCAAAGGCCTTCGACAAGGTATGGCATAAAGGCCTACTTCACAAGATCTCCAGCTACGGTATAATTGGGAATATTCTCTCTATCATTAAATCATTTCTCTCTGATAGTCTCATAAGAGTAGTGGTTGATGGACAAAAATCAGAGGCCTGCAGTATTAATGCTGGAGCCCTTCAAGGTTTCATCCTGGGCCCAACTCTCTTCCTGATCTACATCAATGATCTTCCTAAACACATACTTAAATCATTCGTTGACATCTATGCTGATGACACGATCATCTACAGCAACATATCAAAGGCTGTAAATGACAAGGCTCTCTCTGATTCTCTCTCCTCTGATCTCGAACTTGTGGTTCAGTGGAGGAAGACGGAGCTGGTTACCGTTAATACATCTAAAACCAAGCTCCTATATTTACATCATCAACGCTCTGATCCCCATCTGGCATCAATTGTGATGGATGGCTCTCGTCTGGGTGAGGTCCCATGTTTTGACAACATTCTGGGTTTGACCTTTACTCCCGATCTGAAATGGAACACGTACATCAAGTCTGTTGCCAAGGTCGCTGGAAAGATGGTGGGATCCTTCTACCGCTCCAGAAGATATCTCACTACTGATGCAATTCTCTATCTGTATAAAAGCCAAGTACGTCCAAGGATGGAATACTGTTGCCATATCTTGGCAGGAGCTGCTAAAAACAGCCTATCCTGCCTTGACAGAGTACAAAATAGACTTCGTGGCTTAGTGGGGGGTGCCCTTTTCTCTACCCTGCAACCTCTCTCCCACAGAAGAGATGTTGCGAGCCTATCCTTGTTTTATCGTAATTTCCATGGCAGGTGCTCATCTGAACTCCAATCTCTGGTCCCCCCTCGCCAATCTTTCACGAAAAACACCCGTCTAGCCGAATCCACTGTGAAAAATTTCCCCCACTTTATATCTGTGTCTAAATCAAAACGTGGATTCCATGAACAAAGCTTCTTTCTTAGAACTCCACGCCTGTGGAACTCTGTTCCGTCTGCCTGCTTCCCTCCTTACTACAACTTGAATGTCTTCAAGTCCAACATAAAAAGATTCCTGATGAACCGCTCCCTTAAGTAGACACTCTAAATATCCACACTAACGTACTGTACTTACAATAACCCTTATCCCTGAGTGGCTTCCGCGCCTTGATAAGTGGTGACCACCTTGTAAAAAAAAAGACTGTATCCCAAATTAAATTATTTTCTTTTAATGAGTTTACTTATTAATGGCGATAAATTATAAGTCATTAATGTAGTTTAATTGTATTTGAATTTGCAATAAGCGCTGATTTAAGAAGTCTCCGTCGCGGTTTATTTTTACTTGTTTGAAGTCAAAAGTATAGTTATGCTGTAATGAATGAGAGAGTAATGCAGTCATAGAATTGCTACTTTTTAAAAATCTCTTTTATGCCCATTGAACCTTTTCCCTAATCTGCGTTGGGTGTCACCAACGTATATATGATGGCAATTTTGGCACGGAACAGTGTATATGCCTGCATTGGAAAGTGATTTGCTTTAGCGATGCTTTTGGTTTTTAATGTTTGTTTTTATAGTTTTTGATGTAGTTTGTATGATTTGAATTCTTAGTTTGTTTAGAGTGTTGCAAATTATTGTATTATTGATGCGTGTAGGTATAAAAAATGTCTTTATGAGAGAAGTGTCTGATGCATTAGATTTTTGCTTATTTATCCTGGAAAATGTTTGTGTGTGTTTTCCTTTTCATTTAATATAAACTATTAGGGATATTACGAAGTTTTCAAAGTATTTGTAAGGTATTTAAATTTTTCGTCTTGATATATCTGAATTGCAAATTCCGAATCCAATTAGCAAAAAAAACAAAAAAAAAAAAACAATTATCATGCCTGTTTTTATATTGTTATTATGGTGCGAGTAGAAATATATGTAATCATAATTTAGTGTAGTTTTGCGGTGAACTTTGAAGGATAGCTTACTATTGGATTTTATAATAAGTATGTTTAGAAAAGATAATGAGTGATTGTTTTCTGATTCATGTGTTAACTTTATGGAGAGTTCGACTGAGTCTAATTTGTCTTTAATATTATCAATGTGCGTATTTTTAGTACTAAAAAATAACATGCTAATATATCTATAATAGTCTGCGTTTGAACATAATCTAAAGCTGAAAGGAACAGTTTCGAGGAATTCTAAGAAAAGGCAGGCAAACACTTTACTAAGACGGTTAACCATAGAGAAAACCGAATTGTTTTTTGTAAGAATTGTTATTAAATTTAAAATTAGTCGTGTCAGTTATAAGTCTGATAATTTTTATAAAGCTCTCGGGATGAAACGGTAAGTTGACGTTTGATATTTTTAGGTGCGTATGGAGTAAATGTAAACATTTTTAATGGCGGCATTAGTGTATAAAGATGTTATATCTAAGCTCTGTAAAGTTTTGTTATATATATTAATGTTTTTATCTTGTTGAGCAAATCTCTAGATAGGATGTCGGATATGGCCCGTGCAATTTGTGTGTAACACTACCAATGCTAGATATTATGGGGCGCATAAGGATATCCGGGTTGTGAGTTTTGAGGAGGCCACATAATGAATGAATATTGGAATAGTATTCAATGTACGATGTCCAAGGTGTTGTTTTTATAAGTTTTTAAAAAGATTTGTCTATCAAAATACCATATTTAATGCCGGCGGCCTACTGGTATATATATATATATATATATATATTAAGTAATGTGATTTATAATTTAAAAGTTTTAAAATTTTTAAAATTTAAAAATCAAAATTTAATTAAATTAAAAATCAGTTTCATAAGAAGGAACAACAACAAAGTCAATTATCTGTACGATCGTTTCGGAAATCCGTGCTTTTTATTTGTGGTATACATGAAGTCACGTAGAATAATTATACATAGTTTTTTTGGTAAGCACGGTCTCCTCATCAGCAAATTTAGGAGGATTTCTATTGAATTGAAAAGACACCAAAAATAAATCTAGCATTAAAAGTAAGGCAGATGAATCTGAAAAATTGAAGTAAAAGGTTTGGATATAAAATTTATAAGAAAATTAATAAGGAAATTGGTATAGGTTAGAGATAGAAATGAGTAGAAAAAATATATATATTTTTGAATTTACATAATAAATTTGATTTAAAAATATATATATATATGTAATTACCTTTTGGTTTTCATTTTTTTGAAATCAGGAACTGTATTTAAAGTAGTCATTTAGATGTTTGCTATAGCTTTTTATTTTATTGAATGATGAATTTTAAAAGGGCGACGCTCGTGCAGTAAATTGTTTCCGTTAGCGTATTTTGATTTAGAGACGCCACAGTTAATATCTATAGAGAGAGAGTTTTTTTTTTTTTTTTTTTTTTTTTTTGCAAGTTTTTAAGGGGAGATAATTGTCATGGCTTTATTTATTATTTGATTTACGAGTCTAAGGGCGGTAATTGGTTTAACTTAATTTATTAAAAAAAAAAAAAAAAAAAAAAAAAAAATCTATTTTTACTAATGAGTAATTTTTAATGATTTAAGGTGGTTTATATTTATTAAATTTAAACCAACGTTTATGATTACACGATAGAAGCTCGTGTCTTGAATTTACTAGTTTGGTTGTGCTTTTTATATCTTCATATTTTAAAATTTTTACGGTTTCTTTTGTACATAATGTACAAAATTTATCTCCTGGTTTATATGATTTGCAAGTCTCAATTATTTGTATAATTATATAGTTCCCAATATCGCTCTAAGAATTTCTAGACTGTCTTCTACTAAATCAATATTTACCAAAAATGAAAAATACTATAATGAAGCCCTTAAAAACTCTGGATATAATTCACAAATTAAATTCATAAATGAAAATGATAGAAACATAAACTGCATTAAAAATAAACCTATTAAGAGCGTAATAACATATAATATGGCAATGTCTTCCCGTATACGAGTTAAGAAAAATAACCAGGAGACAAAAAAAGATAAAACCAAACTACAAATATTAGATAATAATATAAATAAACAACAAACTAAAACCCGCAAACGTAAGAATAGACACAAGGAGATCCTATGGTTCAACCCCCCCGTATTCCAAAAACCTAGAAACAAACATAGCTAGAGAATTTTTTAAAATATTAGATAAGAACTTTAAAGCCCCCCATAGATATAATAAGATTTTCAATAAGAACACAATTAAAGTCTCTTACTCTACTATGCCTAACCTTCATCAGAAAATAATTAGCTCTAATAATAATAAAATTAATAAACTACAAAATGCAACTATACAAAATACATCGGACTGTAACTGTAGAAGAAAAAATAAATGTCCCCTACAAGGCTCATGTAAAATTAAAAATGTTATCTATAGCTGCACAGTATCAAAAACTCCAAATATACAAGAACCTATCAACAGCCATAACTCAACTACCGAATTAAATAATAACACCAACTTAAATCAATCTACCGATCAATTATTAACCAACCCACCACATTATAATCCAACAATAGACCTAACGGAAAATAATCATAATAATCAAGAGGTAATATATATTGGTTCCACATCTGGCCCAATAAAACATAGAATTTCAACGCACAAACATTCTTTTAAAAATAACTCTCTATCAAACCAAACTACTCTATCCAACTATATTTGGCAACTAAAAAATAGCAATATTTCTTTCAACTTAAAATGGCAAATAATTGAGACTTGCAAATCATATAAACCAGGAGATAAATTTTGTACATTATGTACAAAAGAAACCGTAAAAATTTTAAAATATGAAGATATAAAAAGCACAACCAAACTAGTAAATTCAAGACACGAGCTTCTATCGTGTAATCATAAACGTTGGTTTAAATTTAATAAATATAAACCACCTTAAATCATTAAAAATTACTCATTAGTAAAAATAGATTTTTTTTTTTTTTTTTTTTTTTAATAAATTAAGTTAAACCAATTACCGCCCTTAGACTCGTAAATCAAATAATAAATAAAGCCATGACAATTATCTCCCCTTAAAAACTTGCAAAAAAAAAAAAAAAAACTCTCTCTCTATAGATATTAACTGTGGCGTCTCTAAATCAAAATACGCTAACGGAAACAATTTACTGCACGAGCGTCGCCCTTTTAAAATTCATCATTCAATAAAATAAAAAGCTATAGCAAACATCTAAATGACTACTTTAAATACAGTTCCTGATTTCAAAAAAATGAAAACCAAAAGGTAATTACATATATATATATATATTTTTAAATCAAATTTATTATGTAAATTCAAAAATATATATATTTGTTCTACTCATTTCTATCTCTAACCTATACCAATTTCCTTATTAATTTTCTTATAAATTTTATATCCAAACCTTTTACTTCAATTTTTCAGATTCATCTGCCTTACTTTTAATGCTAGATTTATTTTTGGTGTCTTTTCAATTCAATAAAAATCCTCCTAAATTTGCTGATGAGGAGACCGTGCTTACCAAAAAAACTATGTATAATTATTCTACGTGACTTCATGTATACCACAAATAAAAAGCACGGATTTCCGAAACGATCGTACAGATAATTGACTTTGTTGTTGTTCCTTCTTATGAAACTGATTTTTAATTTAATTAAATTTTGATTTTTAAATTTTAAAAATTTTAAAACTTTTAAATTATAAATCACATTACTTAATATTGAATTAGCTCTAGGACATTTAACTATCGAGCTTATTATATATCTAAATTACAACGAGCATTTCCTGTATTTTAATTAAACTAGTAATTTCACTATTACATTAAAATACACTTAGCTCTTTAGACTATTATTCTAATCTCCTTTAAATTATATATATATATATATATATATATATATATATATATATATATATATATATATATATGAACCCCAGGATACGGTTGCCCTAGGACATGGTTTTTCAGTTTATGACGTGGAATACGATGTTTCTCCGGACCCTGGTTTGCGTATTTTCCCTGCCTTACGGTGTTATTCATAATGTTATTTGATTATATACATGTGTATTATTTTTTTTAATGCAGTATCCCATGATTCTACTGTATACACACGCACACACACACACACACACACACCCAATCATATATATATTCATATATATATATTATATTAATGAGTTCAAATATATAAATGAAATGAAATAAACTTAAGTAAGTTTTAAAAACAGGGCACATGTTAAATTCATGGCTCTTCAGTGGAAAATACTACTTCCCTAATAAGCAATCTTGTCTGAATCCAGTTACTGTTTTACTAATACGGGCACACATCTCTCTCTCTCTCTCTCTCTCTCTCTCTCTCTCTATATATATATATATATATATATATATATATATATATAAATATATATATATGTACATCTTTCTTTCTTTCTTTCTCTCTCTATCTTTCTCTTTATATATATATACATATATATATATATATATATATGTGTGTGTGTGTGTGTGTTTATGAATGTGGTAATGTACGTGTTTGTGTAAATAAATTAATGATTATAATAAGTATACTACCGTGTTAGAACTAATTTGTAATATAAGGTGTCTTCTATAATTTAAAGATTTTTGTACGGGCATTTAACTTTGCCGTGAATTCTTGAAAATTCAGTATGTTATAACTATGCATCTTATGAAATGACTTACTATTTTTAATGATTTCAGGTTCAAAGCAACAAATAAGAAGGGATAGGAATACACCCTACTAAAGTCTGATTGTCAAAGCTGGTGAATTTCAAAAATACAATCCCGATTTAAGGACAATTTAGAAGAACGATATTCAATAAAATTTAGTTTTAAATTTCGAAAAATGTCACAAAAACCTACGAAATCCTTCAGGTTGCTTTTGGACCATCTTGCATGAATCGAGAATCATTTTTTGAGTGACAAAGAAGTCATGAAGTCTGTGACGGATGATGAATGGTGTGGATGGAGTAAAGAATTTAGAATAACAGGGTTAATTATCCAAATAAAGAATTCCATGGATAAATACCATTTTGTGTCTATAGAGGCAATAAGTGCACAGTTTGATGTAAGTGTGGAAACGGCACACACAATTATTCGCTAGGAACTGAAAATGCTGAAAAGTTGCGTGACATTTTGCCAAAGGTACTCAGAGAAGATCACAAAGAAAGATGGTGTCATGGCCATTAAGACAGTTCTATACCCTCGACCTTACTCACTGTGACTTTTAGTTATTCATTACGCTCAAGGAAAACCTTAAAGACTGTCGCTAGGATTCAATTGTGGAGATGAAAGAGGCTGTGACAAGAGACAATGGCACGCCTACACAAGAGGAATTGCATGTAATTTCCAGAAGTTGTTAGTATAGTACAAAAAGTGCATTGCAGCCGGAGGAAATTACTTTTAGGGGGAATAGAGGTTTATGTTGACCCTTTTTAGTGTTTAACACGCTAAAATATGACTTTTTTATTTTATTGGGTTGGATTTATAAATAGAAAATTATCGAAATTATTAGAAAAAAAGAATTAAGGAGTTCAAGGCCTGTGGAAAAATGCAAATGATTACTCATCGACTCCATGTAAAAGTCAGATATAAGTCTGAGAGAATTTAGGTTTCGGAGTTTTTTTTTAATGACTATGTCCTTACTAAAATATTATTCTTTTAATGACTATGTCCTTACTAAAATATTCTTTTTTTAATGACTATGTCCTTACTAAAATATTCTTTTTTTAATGACTATGTCCTTACTAAAATATTCTTTTTTTAATGACTATGTCCTTACTAAAATATTATTTTTAATGACTATGTCCTTACTAAAATATTCTTTTTTTTATGACTATGTCCTTACTAAAATATTCTTTTTTTAATGACTGTGTCCTTACTAAAATATTCTTTTTTTAATGACTGTGTCCTTACTAAAATATTCTTTTTTAATGACTGTGTCCTTACTAAAATATTCTTTTTTTAATGACTATGTCCTTACTAAAATATTCTTTTTTTAATGACTATGTCCTTACTAAAATATTCTTTTTTTAATGACTATGTCCTTACTAAAATATTATTCTTTTAATGACTATGTCCTTACTAAAATATTCTTTTTTTAATGACTGTGTCCTTACTAAAATATTCTTTTTTAATGACTATGTCCTTACTAAAATATTCTTTTTTTAATGACTATGTCCTTACTAAAATATTCTTTTTTTAATGACTATGTCCTTACTAAAATATTCTTTTTTTAATGACTATGTCCTTACTAAAATATTATTCTTTTAATGACTATGTCCTTACTAAAATATTCTTTTTTTAATGACTGTGTCCTTACTAAAATATTCTTTTTTAATGACTATGTCCTTACTAAAATATTCTTTTTTTAATGACTATGTCCTTACTAAAATATTCTTTTTTTAATGACTATGTCCTTACTAAAATATTCTTTTTTTAATGACTATGTCCTTACTAAAATATTATTTTTAATGACTATGTCCTTACTAAAATATTCTTTTTTTTATGACTATGTCCTTACTAAAATATTCTTTTTTTAATGACTGTGTCCTTACTAAAATATTCTTTTTTTAATGACTGTGTCCTTACTAAAATATTCTTTTTTAATGACTGTGTCCTTACTAAAATATTCTTTTTTTAATGACTATGTCCTTACTAAAATATTCTTTTTTTAATGACTATGTCCTTACTAAAATATTCTTTTTTTAATGACTGTGTCCTTACTAAAATATTCTTTTTTTAATGATTGTGTCCTTACTAAAATATTCTTTTTTAATGACTATGTCCTTACTAAAATATTCTTTTTTTAATGACTATGTCCTTACTAAAATATTCTTTTTTTAATGACTATGTCCTTACTAAAATATTCTTTTTTTAATGACTATGTCCTTACTAAAATATTCTTTTTTAATGACTATGTCCTTACTAAAATATTCTTTTTTTAATGACTATGTCCTTACTAAAATATTCTTTTTTAATGACTATAATATTCTTCCCATTAACTCAATACTGAGAATAAGTTTCATCTATCTTATCATGCTCTTAGAAAGGTAAAGAATTGCATCACAAGTAAGCTGCTTTATGGAGTGGTAGAACGATCAAACTGTTTTTAAAAACACGCCTGGTGTAAATTTTTAACATAGATCCTAGAAGTTTAACCGTACAGATATCCTTCTCAAGGCGATCTTCCTCTACTTTAACTGATAAAATGCGAGGATTCGAATGTTTATGGTGAAATGACAACAGTTCCATACAATTAACCAGTCACTTTTTTCGATGACACAATGTGCCATATTTTGGAAGAGAAAAAGAAATCAAAAAGAAAGTTTGTCATTCATAAACTGCAAAGAGTCCCCATAGCTATTTGCATCATCTGCCAATATATCAACGAATGACTTTAGAATGTGATTTTTGAGATCATTGGTGAATATCAGAAAGAGAGTTGGGCCCAGAAATGGATCACTGGTGCGCGCAAATATTGTTAAAATATAATAGGAAAAATCATAAATTATTTCTAAAATATTTTAACATATAAAGGTCTTATAATTCAAAAAAAATATATATATATATTATCATATATATTGTTGTACATTACTCTTAATAATATTTAATAAAAGGTTTGAATTTATCTATACTAAATTGATAAAAATATTTATCAAATTTACCAACAAATTACAAAAATAACTCATATTCAAATAAACACATTATATATTACAGTAAGTATCATATAGTTATTATCCATTTTAGAAGCTTGAAATTAATATGCACCTGTCATATACAGCATAAATGTATATTAAACCGAATCCGAGTATAATTGAATCCGAGTATAATACCCGATTTTAAAGTGTTACAGAATTTAGAATTACCCTTGTATAATAGTATACTACTGGATCGAAGTGGTAGTATTTTGACGGTCGCACGTATTAGCTTAAAAACATGTATCACCAAGACACTAGACTGGTTTTATACTATGGCAAATTACTCAGACAATAGAGAATCGCCATTTAGTTGCTATTGCTTTTAGAGTAACTTTAATATTAGATTGTTATTGTCTGTTTTAGAAGTTTGGGATTAATATTTTTGGCCTCCGTTCTCTCTAAAGAGAAAATGGATACTTTGTACAAGTTTAGTTCTGCATGTAATTGTGAAGCAAGGATTACGCAATCTCCAATCGCTCCTCTCTTGAATCGACAATGTCAGAGACAGGGATCAGTCCAGTATGATCCGAAACAATATAGAGATAAACGCAGAACATATAGACGACCTGGTATTCCCAAATAATCACCAATTTAATACTGACCAGGCTCAACGTCGCTTAATATGAACTTGTTTTTTATATATATATATATATATATATATATATATATATATATATATATAGTAATTTATAAAATATATATGGCGATTTATAAATTACTAACTAGCTCTACCTACGTATTGAGCACTTTTGAAGTAAGTACTTAAAGTTTTCGCATGAATCTATACTTTCGTATATTAATTTTATGTGAGTAAATTTAGTAGCTATATATATATATATATATATATATATATATATATATATATATATATATATATATTGTATATCTAGTCATGAATTTAATCCGATCATAAGGAATTGTAATTTTAGGGTGTTTAGAATTACCCTTATATATTAGTATACCACTGTTACATATCGTTATCGTTGAGGGATCCTAGGGTTATGATCGAGGGACACCATTTACCTTTAGTGTATAACATAAAAGGATTCCGTGTGCGTATGATTGTCTCTAATATAAATGGTTGTGTGTTTGATTATCATAAAGGGAATCGTGTGTGTGACATGTATTTTCAGAACCTACCTCTGCTTCTTCGATGTTGGACCATCTGGAAATTTCTCATCCTGGAGGGAGACTTGATACCTGTTTGACGAAGATTTATCACTCCAAGACGATGAATGGGTTTTATAGTTTTTATTTCACTTTCCCCAGAGGTCCTGCAGAAGGTGGAAGTGAAATCGGCCTGTGTGGGTTCTTCTTCTACACACGTCAGCGTTCGTCTCCCCCCTCCCCAGTGAAGAGGGGGAGACAACGGGAAGCCGTTCGTCTTCTTCAAAACCCAAATCAAATCTCACAGATCTAGCTAACCTGACCACGTCACTCATACGTAATCTGGTCAGCTGACCTTCGGTTCTGGTAAACGTGTCTACACTCCACGTTTACTCACCTCTCTCTCTCTCTCTCTGTAACACTACTAACTCTAAATTGTAGTGTTTTGACAATCGCATGTATTAGCTACAATAATCACGTCCCATAAAGACACTAGAATGGTTTGGTCATTATGTAAAATTATTCAGACAATTTGGTAACTCTGGTTCCAAATTTGGTTGTCATTTCTTCTAGATATACTTTGACCAGGAGTGTTTGTAGCTGTAAGAGCCTCATATTTCTGTTGAATGGAAACAGTTGCCAACATAGTATTTTTTAAATATACCCCTACAAAATATTAATCTACAAAAGAATCGATAAGAAACATTCTGACCTGCATTCATTATAAGTATAGACTAACCCAATCACAGTCGAAATGCTGAAAACACAACAGCAACCGTTTTTGAGGCAGTGGAATGATCTGCTGCCGTTCAACATTAGAAACGAATCAAATTTAAGAAAATAAATCCAGTTTTGATATCAGATTATCATCGCTGTTTCATTAAACACATAAAATTGTTTCAGAACTTATATTTATTTAAAGACCTGATCATTAAGCAAAATAAATATTTGTCATACATTCATTCGTCAATATTATTGTCCATATACTTCTTATGAATAGATTATATATACGGAGATAAATTTCGTATTCCTGCAAAAAGAATATGTAGTTACATACGTCCATTTAATTTAACTTAGTAAATGAGCCTTGCTGCTTATTTTCAGTATTAACTTAGTAATCAGATAGTTCAGTATTATTTTGATTGCATAAATAATTGTTCAATTTTATAAAATATTACACAAAATCAGTTTTAATGTCAAATGCTTTTTAATTATTTTGTTGGATATTTGGTAAGCATTCTCGATACTTGGTTCAACATTCGATTTAATAATTTCCTCAACAATAAATTGTGTAGATTAAATTGTTAAATTTAAATGTCAGTACACTATGATGATCATCAAATCCTACACATAAATTCGTATATACATATACAATTAAACATCTATATGTCAGCTTAATTTTATATCCGTACATATATATATATATATATATGTATATATATATATGTATATATATACATATATATATATATATGTAAATAGAAAAAGTCTACATGGCGCTTACCATTCTGTTCATCGGAACTGTCTAAACATGAATTAATTTCAAGCTGCAAACATAGGAAAACGTACAAGCCAATTTAACATTACATAAATAATCCACCCTCCCCCCATTTATTTTCTCTTCAAGTTATTAACTGATAATTCGTATATTATCCTGACCTGTTATTTCATTTTTACTCCCCTTTACTCTGTTATTTATAATTCTTTGAATAATTTTTCCCTTTATGATTACTGCTCTGTTAATCCGTTTTTTATCTTTACGTCATTTTAATTAGGCAATAATAATTTAGCTCCAATTCCCTTTATATCCTTCGAATGCATCCACCATTGCATTTTTTCATCCCTCTTCTGCCTTTAGCCCTAAATAGCTCCCGACTAAGTGCCTTGATACTATCTTACATTTTACCTACACATAATTCTCCTATACGTCAATACGAAATGTTGCATCCCTCTGCCTGTTCTACAAGTATTTTAATGGTAAATGCCATGACGAACTGCAAGCACTTGTGCCCCCACGACGTAAACACCTTCGACAAACCCGACAGGCAGCTAAATCCCACCCTCATACAGTAGAGATCACTAGATGTAAAAGATCTTTCTACTCCAGTAGTTTCTTCCTCAGAACCGCTAGACTCTGATTCCATTCCAGATCCCTGCTTCCCCAACTGTACTGACATGCAGAAGTTCAAGTGTAACGTGGAGCGACATCTTGTTGCCCAAATTCGTACACAGTACTCCAGTAGTTGCTGCCCCTGATAGTAGCCCCTACACCAAAGTGGCAATGTGCCTTGTTTGAGGTGAAAATGTAATAAAAAAAGAGGGGAAGGGTTAAATCACAAAACCAAGGATAGAGGAGAAGAAAAAAGGGAGAAGAGAAAGAAGAGGGAAATACTACCCTAGGCTCCCGCTTCATTTTTTTCATAATCAAATTTATCTTGACTATTATAGCTTTTAACCCTTTCCCATATATCCCATATAGACTTCCAAATATTAAATTAAATACCTACTTAGGCATATAACTTAACCTCTATTTCACTTTTTTAATTAAATAATATATTAATTTTCTTATTTATTTATTTTATATATTATATTAATATTTGTTATTTTCTATTCATATTTAGTATTTTCCTTTCTATTTTATACCTTTATTTATTTATTTCGTTACTCATTTAATTGTTCAGTTACTTATTTATTCATTCATTTATTTATCTAATTGTTCATTGAAATATTTTATATATTTTAAGTTTTTATTGTTTATTTATTCATTTTTTATTATTTAGCTCTAACATAAATACTTTTTTTTAAATATTTTTTATGCATTTTATACATTCTTTTCATATATATATCCTACTCATAATCTATTACTATAGCCTTACCTTCCCTTTCAATGGTTTTATACGCTTGCCTTTAATTAGAAGTAGGATGTATCTTAATACCTACTGTATTTCTCCTGATAAGCAGTATCTTAAACGCGACCCTGATTTCAGCTCAATCCGCTACCCTCCCCACACCGTCTGCTCACCGATTCTCAATTTTCTTCTGACCTGCATTCAATTGTCACCCTCTGTATTTATATCTGTCTTCGAGACGGGAAATATATTTTATATTTTATATTCAATATTTTGATTTTCATATAAACTGCCTGGTCATATCCAACCCTGTCCATCTACTTAACTGCCTGCCCCTTATTCTCTCTTAATAACTTATCTCTCTCCCGTCCTCTCTGGTTTTATGAATTAATCCTCTTCCTCTTTCTACCTGTCTTGAGTTATTTTTTAATGAATTTAAAGTTGATTGCTATTGATTATAATTTGACTTTGTACTTTTTATCTGTACTCCCTAATAATATTTCTTCAGTCTGCAAAGTCTGAAGAAACTATCGGATCGTTAATTCGATTTTGTTCTATTATATGTTCTATTATAAAATGTTTGATTCATATGTTACGTGTCGTTGCGTTGTTTTCGCTAGCAGTTTCGACTCTTATATATATATATATATATATATATATATATATATATATATTATGTTATATATTATCTACTATTAAACAGTTATGGCTTTTTTTAGTCTCTGTGTACGCCAATGGAAGCATGTGATTACGTGGCAAAAGAAAGGCATAGGCAGAACGCACATTACTAATTACAACGGTTTTATGATGTCAATACTATACACTGAATCTGATGCAAGCCTAAAAAGATATGAATTAAGAATTAAATAACATAAAAACATATAATTACTATATTTTAGAACGAAATGATTGTTTTGATAATTTATAACATAGTGGTCATAAAGATATTCGACATTAGTTTAAAGCGAATTATTTTTGATTAATAATAATTTCTAATGCTTTTTTTGCCAATAACAAAATACATAAATACGTTCACTGTAATGAACCGCCCCCTTAAGTAAACGCTTCATCAAATCTCCACACAAACGTAATGTACTTGCAATAACCCTTATCCCTCAGTGGCTTCCGGGCCTTGATAAGTGGTAATCACTGTGTAAACAAAAACAAGTTACTTATTATCGCATCCAAATGTTAAGTAAAGTAGTTTTCCACAAAGTTGAAAACATCGTTCTTCGTATGAACTATAAAGCGGTGAACACTAGATAAAGATGGAAATTTCATACACATGTATTGTATCAATATTGCTCTAGGATGGGTATTGAAGAGTATACTACATATATACATCTCTCTCTCTCTCTCTCTCTCTCTCTCTCTCTCTCTCTCTCTCTCTCTCTCTGTATATATATGTACATATATACATATATATATGGTGTATATATATGTATATATATATAAAAATATATATACACCATATATATATATATATATATATATATATATACATGCACCAGACATGCATACATATATATGTGTATGTATATGTATATATATATATATATATATATATATATATATATATATATATATGAATCATATGCACCATATATATGCATATATATATATGTATAAGATTTGGTTCATATCCTTTAAACGCAATGACTTTAAATATTTCATAATAATCACACGTGTTTAATAAAAGTACTAAACGAATAATGGTTGATTGGGGAATTAATCTGAAAACTGAATATCCCTGCTTCCTCATCTGTGCTGACATCCAGATGTTCAAATGTAACGTGAACCGACATCTTGTTGCCCAAATTCGTACATAGTACCCCATTATTTCTTGTTGCCCAAATTCTTGTTGCCCATCTTGTTGCCCAAATTCGTACATAGTACCAACATTATTTCTAAACATACTTCTTATGCATTAAGAGAGTTATTCTTGCCAAGAATTATAATTTCCATGCATTTGGATCTCAATGAATATATCTCTCGCGCATAATTTACAATCTACAGCCAAATCATGTAGAATTTGTCCAAGACCTAAATTACAAGAGAACACTGAACTAATGGTAGCTTGGAAAAGCGTAGAATAACATTAGATAATTTCGGAGAACATGACTAGACATTTTCTATTATTAGACGTAGTTTATATTTCGAACATTGCCTCGTGCAACTAATTGGTTAGGTTATTGATTTATTGGGAGGGAGTGATAGGGAAAACTCACTGTAGCACAATGGTTCAACCAATGTTGGCAAACTGGTGACGTTGAAATGTAACGGCCATTGTTGGCCATAAACCAGACCTCGGAATTTTACGATCCGAAAATGAGTGAAGATATTCACTTGTAGACTGATAAATGATCTGATCGATTTATCGTGAGAATATAAATGGATTCGATCTGTATCGGATAGAAATTCACACGCATCAGCTATTATTTACGCTCATTGCACACGTTTAAATTATTTAGAGTTATGATATCATACTTCATTGCCTTTGTAGGAAGGAATTCTTTTATAAGTCATTGTGTTTGTTTGAAAAGCCATACTTTGTCGCTATGATTGACCAAAATATAACTTATTATATTTCTCCATATCTCCTAAACACTATTCCAGTCTAAAGTGATAATATAGATGCAAACAAAAAATAATATAGAATGAAGTGGTGTTTAGAGAGGCATCGATAAATGGATTGGATAGTAACACATAAGAAAAAGTGATTTTCGAGTAATCGGAGGAACGAGAAAAAAGAAAGAAACAGAAGAACGCGATACAAAAACACAATCAAATGAATGAAGGTTATAAATAGCAATTAAACTTATCTCTCTCTCTCTCTCTCTCTCTCTCTATATATATATATATATATATATATATATATATATATATATATATATATATATATATATATATATATATGCACTTTATACTGCTGGTAAATTTAATGTTAAGGAATGCTTTCAAAATTACACGCGTCTGGATTATTCGGCCATTCTTTAACTAAACTAAAGTATGACTTTTGCAAATAAAGTCTTGTAAGGAATATCACACATATTGCTGAGTAATAACAGCAATGTTAATTTTGATTTTAGTCAGTAAATAATGTCGACAATAAAAGTTCAATATTAAATTCCTTTAAAACACTTTGGCCCCAGTTTTATCAAAAAAAAATATAAATTATTATAATCAACACATTTTTAGACCTAATAGAGTTTAGTAATTCCGAATACTTTAACATATGACGTTCAGTATTTGTTAAGCTCTCCAAAATATTTGAAATCGAAACTTTAACAGAATTCTTTTATATGAATCATTAGTAATTCTTGTTGATTATCTTAAAATGTGATAATACAAATTTGGATTAACAAAAACGATTACTCTAACCTGTTCCCTAGATTAGCTTCTTTATATTGCCTTAGGTTACTCAATTCTCGTAAGGATAGTCTTAATTCGCCACGACACTTTAAGAGTATTTTCCTCGCAAGAAACAACAAAATAAATGAATAAATTTTGGGCAATTCATAGCTTTGTTTTATGGCACATCAACCGATTTGTTTTTATACCAAATGCAATAATTTTTGTAAAATATTTTACAATCTTAATAATGTAATATCTTTAAATAACTTTTTTATTTAGAAATGGGGTGTACCACTAGATAATATTTGATATCGTAACCAGATTATATGTAGCTCACGCTGGTGACAATGACAGGTGCTACGACTCCGTGTTAGCATAGACATGACTATATTTGGAGCAAAGGGTGATAAACACTTTTTCTTAAATATGTTAAATCAGTATTTCACCACTAAATGTTGCAGCTGGTGGACGAAATATCAGATGAATTCGATGAGCAAAGAAAGAAAAAAAATTTGATTGTGTTAAATTTCGGTAAAGCGATAGTTCAGATGTTGCATAAGTTAGTATTTTGATGTAGCAATATTGAGCGTTGTATTGTTTGTCAAGACTGAATATGTGTACCATGATTTTTACTAGATCTTGTGCATTTGTTGTAATTTTGCACTAGAATCAAGCAAAATCTAATTAATAAATTCTATTGTATTATGTTTTTTTATGGAAAATGTGATTCAGTGCTAAATGTGTATCTTTCAATCACGTTTGAATAGGGGTTTGAAAAGTAATTGATGATGCTCTGATCTGATTATTTTTTATGTTTGGCAAGTTACCGTCATTAATTTGGTGACTTGTTTTTAGTTACCCAATTGCTTGGTATGATTAAAAACATACATGACATTATTATATATTTCTATAGTATTTAAAACAATGAAAACAAAGAATTATCCACATAACATATAATGATATATCTATAATCTTCCGGTGCGTCGACCAAGTAGAGTCAGTAATTTTGATTTGTCAGATGGGGAAAATGCACGGAAGTTGACAACAGGTGGCCTTCATCGAATTTTATAACCAACTGAGTTTTGTCGATCTCAATTCGATCCGGTTAAAATAATATTTTTGGACACCAACGCATAGTTAATTGCCATATCTATTCCACTGTTTCGCCTACACGTTCACGTTAATCATATCTATTACTAGATTTGGCCTCCAGCCATGAGCTGCTTATTAAGTGAACCAGTTAACTCTGCACAGTGTAGCTACATGTGTCCTCTGAGGTGTCTCTATCACAATCAGCAGGGTGTTATTCTTCAAACAAACTCAGATGTATGTGTGTCAATCAGCCAGGTGCCATTTTTCTCAAAGTTGTGATCTCCGGAAACGTATATTTCATTATTCTTCAGCAATTTATCAAATAGTAATTCTGAGATCTTCTTCGATTAAAGCTTTCAAATCGAAACCGCCAACTGCAACCGCTTTCGATACTTTTAAAATGATTATCTTAGAATTAGGTTGGCCGATAATCAAGTTTAATTTTTTTGTGTGATCAGTTAAAAACAGAATAATATTAAATAAATTGTGTTTTAAATATTTTATGGCGCTTTATATTCAAATTGAGTTGAAAATAATAATAAAAACGCGACATAATTTTATTTATCAATATAATATATGCATCTACATATAATTATTTTGATATAGACTTTATATGACTCAACTAATTAATATTTTTATTCTCCCATATCTTTTCAACAAATGTCTTAACGAAGCTTGCTTTCCTGGCTGCTGGAAAACTGCTTCTGTGGTACCAGTTTACAAAAATTCCGGCGACAGAACTGACCCATTAAATTATCGCCCCATTAACCGCCTCCATCTTTTCGTTTAAATATTTGCGTACATAATTAATCAAGTTTTAGTTCCCCATCTTGCTAAACTTCTGTTCGATGTATGGGTTTAGCCCAGCACGTTCTACTGCAGATAGCTTTACTGTAATCTCTGAACGTATATACCAGGCACTGGGTAAAGCATGATAGTCTAGATATATGTAAGGCATTTGATAGGGTATAGCACGATGGTCTTCTCAGGAAAATCAGATCATATGGTATTACTGGACAAATACTTCGCATAATTAAATGTCAGAACAATATGTAGCGACGACAACGTATACCAGGAGTTGGTTACCTTAAAATTACCCTCCATTGAAATGACTATGCAGATAGCGTTACATCCGCCCCGGAAAACCTAGAGCAAACACCAAAGGACACTACCCGAAAACTTGCCACAGTGTATACACCAGACATAAAAACCCTGTCCTAAAAATGTAAAAAATACGCGGTCCATATAACATCAGAATAATATCAAAGGGTGATTCGACTACCCCAAAACAACTAGTACGAGTCAAGCCCTGAACCCAAATTCTCATGACAAAAACTGTGTACATAAGAGTTCCTGCAAATGCGAGAAAGTATACAAAAGTGAGACTAAAGGTCGAAAAATCGGAACTAGCTCGTCACATATGAAAGAAAAAGGTAAACACTTCCCTTTTGTGGAACGAGGTTAAAATAATTGACAGGGATGCAAGGTGGAGAATCTGGCGACTAAAAGAGGCAAGACATATGCTAAAAAAGAAAAACACTTACTAAGCAGACCAAGCCTGGGATTTAATAACATTTGGAAGCCTCTGATTTTAGAAAAAAAAATTTCGGGGATGGAAGAGAGATAATCCCTCTGTCGATCTATATTAGAATTGCACTCCGTTTGTCAACCGTTTTTTTTCCGCAGGTTCGAAACAATGACCAAAACGTGGAGACTAACAAGCAGAAATACGAAAATATCAACAGAACCAGTAACGTATCTCCTTTCTGTTCCAAGCAACCGACATGCCTGACGAAGGTCGAACGACAATCCGACCGAATCGTTGCACTAATAACAATCGATGAGAACAATAGTCTGATTAATACAAGCAATAATCAGCTTCATCTAAAAAATAGATCTTTAATTAAATCCTTCTTAAATAAGAGGATATTCAATGTTGTCGTACATCAAAACAATATTATATAAATGCGGATGTGTCGATCCTTGGACCTTTATACTTTCTGATATTCATAAATGACCCCCGATAAAGACGACAAACAGCAAAATCCCACCCCCACACAGTAAAGATCTCCAGATGCTAGAAAGCCTTCTACTCTAATAGTTTACTCCCTAGACTTCTAGAATTTTTAATCCATTTCCGGATTCCTGCTTCCTTGACTGTACTGACATGCAGAAACTTAAGTGTAATGTAAACAGACATTATGCTGTTCAACACCTACATAGTATCACTACAAATGATGTTCCAGGTTGTAACCCCTGATATCAAAGTGGCACTGTGTCTTGTTTGGGGTGAAAATGTAATAAAAAATGTATATTTGTCAATTATAATTAGATTACGATACAATGAGCTTTATCAAATATGTTGCCTGTTTAAATCAAGCAATACACATATATTACTTAATAACTTTCGTTTTTCAAGTATCACTATGACACAGGCATTGGTACATAAGTGGTTATGTGAGAAGCTAAAACTGCATCAATACATACATACATACACAACACACATACACACACATACACACACACACACACACATATATATATATATGCATACCATAGTGCTAGCTTAAAAATGTTTTACCTTCGTGATTTGACACGAAGTTTTCAAGTATGTCTTAACTTATAAAAATGATTGGAATCTGTATGTCCCCAGCTCGCCCCTGGTCAGTCTCGGCAGAAAGATCGCTATCAGACACAACGCTCTATCTCTTACATCTTCTGAAACTGTCGGTTGTGGAATCTAAGATGCTGATGTAAGAACTGCAAAATAGCCACACTGATTGGCTCTCAAAAGGAGACATATATTACAACCATGCTGGAAGCGATGTCTGTGATAATGAAAAATATTTTCATTTTTTTTACAAATATTAACCATTTTCCGCAATTTTGTGCCTAGGCTATATAAAATATGACGCGTCAAGTGTGGCTAGGTGCGTTGTCCTCATTATCGCATCAGATGAGGTCTTTGATCGCCTTGTAAGAGTAGAGAATGTGGTCGGGTTTTGATGCTCGTTTAGTGAGCCTAAATAGCTGCGATATAATTAAATTCTATGTGATGACAATATATATATATATATATATATATATATATATATATATATGTGTGTGTGTGTGTGTATGTATGTGTGTGTGTGTGCGCGTGTGTTACATACCGAGTGCATATTCCAGACATTCTGGTTCTCTTTAAACACATGTAAAAATGTATCGCACTATATTGTTTTAGTGGTGTATATCATCAATAAATTGTATTTAGCTTTGGATGCACTATTACCGACGCACATAATTTATGTATAATAATCGAAGCCACATATTTCACATATAACCAACAAACTTATAAATAAATAACAATCTTTGCAACGAGATCCAGTGCCCCTAAGACTACCTTCCGTTGCTACATATTGAAACACTTGGTATTAGATAACTGTCATTAATGTGCTTTTCACGAGATATTTGGACGACATCTTCATTCTGGAATTATCCACTGATACAAAAATCAAAATTCCATTTAAAAGTAGTGATTCTTATATACCGCTCACAATTGAGCACCCAGATTTGGATTTCTCTTTAACTATTAAATTTCAACCGGCAAATCACCAAAGAAAAACACAAATACAACCACTGCTACACACGCACAAAAAACTAATTGCAGATATTTTCGTAAATTACAAATCTTCCATCCGCATCAAAACAAAATAAATTTAAATATGAAAGAAATAATTCGCATCTATAATAAATTCTGTCAAAAAATAGAAACATAACTTCTATTAAACAGTTCCAATATGTAACTGATAAAACAGATACCTTACCAAAAGCCAAATATCACGCTGTTTAACACCTGTTCGTTAGAATTTCATTTATCAACTGTGATGAACAATTTTACACTGACGTAATTAAATATAAAATAAATAAATGAATAACAATAATAAACAAGCGTACGCAAATGCGTATGTTTGTACGTATATATATATATATATATATATATATATATATATATATATATATATATGTGTGACTAGATTAATCCGATCTAAGCTATATACCGTGATAATAAACCACGTTTGCACTACACTAAATACAACATGTGATGTATATAATAGAAGCAATTAGAAGGGATACAAAATAATAAAACATATTATTATATTTATATTACATATCCATGTCCAGCACGAAAAATACTATTATCTTAAACTATTTTTCAGTAACGAATATAAAATCTTATATGAATTAAACTTGTAACTATTTCTGTATAAAACCAGTTATTACGGCAAGTGTTTCAGTAGAAATAAGCGAACATGAATATTATTATTATTATTATTATTATTATTAATAATAATAATAATAATAATAATAATAATAATAATCTATATATATAAAAATTTAATTCTTGGTTCGTTCGTAATTAATAGTCGAAATAACCACTGGACGGATGGCTTCCAAATTTTGGTATAATATGTTTACTGTACTCATGCGTGTTTCTATATATCTCTTTTTAATTATAACATTATACTTAATTTTTCTATAATAAATAGGTGGTTTTCATTGTACTGATGGGCCATTTTTTTTATTTGGGGACAATTATTCAACACTGCATGCCATCACGTGACATCATTAAACGGAAATTTTATATACCAAATTGACTTTTTTCGTTTAAAAATGGAATTATTTCTCTTTCGTTAATATATATATTTTTTAATATTTCGTGTTTTATATATATAAAGTACAATTGTTGAATGTTATTCTCTATATTTGTTTGGGAGAAGCACTATTAAAAAAAAAGATTAAAACGGAGCGAAATTTAAATTTCCATTCCATTTTTACAACAATCCAGCGCGTATTCGCAAGTTTTATCATAAGTTAACCAGCAACCCATAAAACTGAGTGTCAAATCTGCTGAAAATATTGTAAAAAAAAAAAAAAGAAAATAGAACCTCTCCCAAACATAATGGCAATAATTTGGTTTCGTCCTTCCCTTGAGTGTTCTAATAAGAGGGATTGATTTACTAGGATCTGTATTAGAAGCTGAGAAAAACTATTTAATTGTTGAATTTTTTGAATTTTGGTTAAATTTGTTAGTTTCCAATCGCTAAAAGCCCACACAAAAATTGAACAAAAGATAAAATTGAAAAGAATGGTACTCATGCAGAATTTACCCCCACCCACGCACACATACCGGATTCCAATTAGTTTAGGGTTCGACCAGCCATCTTGGTGACCGAATTCAGCCGAGCGTTGTCCGAATAATTCTCACTTTTACAAATATTTTTAACAAATAAATGTTATCAAAGTCAAGATACCGAGACATTGTCAGTAAATGGCTTAGTTATTTTTTCCGTCGTTTATCCATCCGCAAATGCTATTAAAAAAAGAAAGTCGATAAAAAGTCATTTAAAAAGAAATTAAAAAAAAACAAATGTCAGCATACCCATCCGCAAACGCTATTAAAAAAAGTCGATATTTTCAGGGTTAAAAAGAAATTTAAAAACAAATGTCTGTAAAAGTGAGGCATTATTAATAAATGTTTAGTAATTTTTCTTTTATATTCATAAAGAGTAAAACTTTTTTCAAAATGAATAATGTGACAAATAATCGTTTAGATACTACGACAACGTCAGTAAATAAAAAAAAAGTGTTACGTGCGCTTGCGTCAGAAAGGGAGCGATGCGTGTCATTTTATGTTAGTCGCCATGGAACTCAACGCCCAAGGAGTACCAAATCTGTTTTCAAAAAGAAACGTTTACTACCAACATTCTTAAAAAAAGTGCAAGTTTTCCTGACAAATAAACAAACTTTCACCTAACAATTTATGGCAAAAATAGCAACCTACATAAATCTGGGGTGCTTCTACACTTTATTGCCGAAATTGGAGACGCCATTGTTTTCACGCACTTGCTATCAAAATCATTATATGGCCGAACGATTTATTTATTTGTTCGAAAAAAAAAAAAAAAAAACTATTTTATAAAAGTTCAATGTTGCTTTAAAAGTAAATAAAGAAAGTGAAAGAGAACATATATCCGTAATTGTTTAATTGGAAATGTTTCGATTTAATTGATGAGAACGGGAAAGTTTTTCATGGAACATTTTTTTTATTATTAAAAACAGAAAATTTAAACGACATATTCATGATAGTTTAACCTGGGCAAGCGCCATTTGAAAACCAAAACAAAACCAAAACATTTCTTAGTTTTTTTTGTTTATTTTTTCGTTTGTGTGTTTTTTTTTTGTTTTTTTTTTCGAACAAATAAATAATTTAAAATATTTTTTTAATTGTCAAGATTCATTTTCTCCAGTAATATCGGGTTACCAAGTTCCTGGAAGTAATAAATGATAATTTAAGTTTAAGGGAGTAATAAATGTTACTTTTGGTAAATTTATAAAATATAAAAAAACTCGTAATTTCTCTTTTTAAAGTGAGTTGTTTATTTTCTATATGGAATATACTTTCAAAATAAACTATTAAAAATGTTTAAAAAATAATAGAAATATTATTTTTATTTAAAAAAAACAGTGTTTACAAAATGTTTACAAAATGCCAGCGTGCCTTCATGCAGCCATTTTTTTACGTAATAAAATCAATAGAATTTTACGAGTTAAATATTTTTCAATTTTTAAACTTTAAAAATCTATCAAAATTTTTCTATTGGTTCAATTTTTACGATATTTTCAGGGTCAATGTGAAATTTTATGCTCTTTCCAATAAACCAAATATAATATTTTAGACACAAGTTTTTTTTTCAAATTGACACCTCCCATTTTGAAATGTTTATTAAAATTTTAATTAATTTATGTGTCAAAGTTCTATATATCACAAATTCAAGATAAAAGATCAATAAAGAAAATATTCCAATTTAAAACAAAAAAAGAATAGTTTTTTGTAAATTTACCTATAAAGTCCAAAGTGTAAAACCTTTTTTTAAAAAAACACGTTGATTTTTTTGTTTTAAATGAAAGCTCATGGTATGCTTACATCGTTAAGTAAATACCAGACGCTGACTGCAAATTTTTCTATCTCATTGAATGTTTTCCTTTTTTCGATATTAAAAAAAAATAGTCGCTGAAGAAGTATTAAAATATATCAATCAAAATCTCGTGTATTTCATTAAAAGAATTTTGTATAAACTCGATGAAGCGGATTTTTTGTTCTAGGGAAAAAACTTATAAGTGAATGTGCGTTCTTTTTTAACTGCGGAGGATGAAAAATACTAATTTTGGTTAACCCATGCAATAAAAAAGATACATTATTTATGCCCTTGGACGAAACCATACTTCATAAATTTCATGTTAGCTGCAGCAGCTATTTAACGCTTCGCGCAAAACATGTTACAAAAATGCGATTTTCGAAGACCCTCGCTTTAAAAAATCCTTTTATTTAAAAAATACATGGAATTTAAAATATAAATATGAATAAATTCTTAACAATGAAGAATGGAACTACCCATTTAAGAATAATGTTTTTACGTAAGTGACTTTTTGGCATATATATATATATATATATATACATACATATATTTATAAGCAAGTAAAAATATGTTGATTTTCTTTATATTTATTAAAAGATATCCGCTTTAAAGAAAGAAATATTGCATAATTTGCTATAAAACCTGTTATTTTTTTAAATTTGGTCTTTGCTCCTTTAATTGAAAAAAAAAATTAGGGTTTGAATTGTATTTTCAAGTAGTTATAACCTTAAAAAATAGTAAGTTGAATTATTAAGGTTCTGATCATCATTTTTAATGGCCACTTTCTGATACACCTATAGAACCTCTCCCAAACATACTGGCAATAATTTGGTTTCGTCCTTTCTTTCCAATAAGGGGGATTGATTTACTAGATTTTGTACTAGGAGCTGGGCACTTATGAACATTATTTAATTGTTGAATATTTTGCATTTTGGTTAAATTTGTTAGTTCGCTAGCGCTAAAAGCACACACAAAAAATTGAACAAAAGACAAAATTAAAAAGAATGTTACTCTTGCAGAATTTACCCCCCCCCCCAACCTTCCCCGCCCGGATTCCAATTAGTTTAGGGTTCGACCGGCAATCACCAGATTCAGCCGAGCGTTGTCCAAATGTTGAAACACTAAACCAACATTTTATTTATTTTTTTGCAGAATTAATTAATGATGGGAGTATTTTTTCCGTTTATTTTCTATTGACAAAAAAAATTGTACATTCTCTTGAAAAAAAACCCTAACTTTTCTCTACTTTCACCTAACTATTTACAGTGTTCATATAAAACATTCATCTTTTCTTTTTATAATTAAAAAGTCTGTTTTCAAAAAGAAATGTTTACTGCCAACTTTCTTTTAAAAAAAGTGCAAGTTTTCCTTAAAAAAACTTTCACCTAACAATTAATGGTAAAAATTCACCTTTTCCTGGGACCCCCCCCCCAACTTTTATTGATAAAAAAATTGCAAAAATAACAAAATAAATAAACAATACAAAATGCAATTTTTTATGAGTAATGTGTTCCATTTTAACAAACTGAGCCACAAAAACGCGTGGCTGGGTGCAGCTAGTATATATATCTTATGTAAATTAATATATATATATATATATATATATATATATATATATATATATATATATATATTATAATTATTATATATAATATTTATATTACCTCAAGAAGCTAAAAGTTTTTTTCTAATATATGGTCAAGAAGCACTTCCCACAAGGTTGATGTTTAATGGGTCGCTAGAGTAAATGAAAGATTCTAAGAACCTATACAAGAGGATAAATAACTTTTTTGTTGAAAATTTAAAGAAAACAAATTAAGTTCAACCTAAGTGGAATGGGCACGGACCTGATAGAATTCATGGGTAGTGGTTTCAATCTTTCACAGGAATTGACGAAAAGCTTGTTGTTTCTCTGGTTGATCGTGTTTGATTGTGCCAGATACCATAATGGCTTGTAGTGTGAAAAACTATTTTAATCTTTAAACATAATGCTAAAGTTCAAAATATTAGAAATTACAGACCAATTGCTTGCTTGATCTTGTTTTGGAAAACATTGACAGGGATATTTAGTACAAAAGTATATGACCCTCTTGAAGTCAATGGTTGACTATCAGTTGAGCAAAACAACGGGGAAAAAGGTTTTTAGGAACAAAAGACCAATTATCAACTTATAAATGTATTTTAAAGCACTGCAAAAGGAGAAAAACACACTGGAATGTAGCTTTGATAGATTCTAAAAAAACTTATAATATGGTGCCTCATTCGTGGGTACTCAAGATGTTAAAAATGGTAGGAGTGGCTGTAAATTTAATTGTGTTCACAGAAAAATGTATGAGCAACTGGAAAAACCAACCTTTTCCATATGGGGAACTATTAAGGACAGTTAACATCGAACGCGGTATTTTACTAAGCGATTCCTTTTCGCCACTTATACTCGTAATAGAACTTATAATACTGACACAATTACTAACAAAGACAAAAATAGGTTTTTGCTTGGGTAAGTACGGACCGAAGATTAGCCACATAATATTTATGGATGATCTGAAATAGGAGAAACAGAAAAGGAAATCAACTCTTTGGATCAAACTGTACAGAACTGGAGAGAAGACAAATGTGGAGTGTGGACTTTCCAAATATGCAGTAGTTTCAAGGGAAAAGAGCAGCCATGAAAAGCATCATTTTTCCAAATGGTGAAAGATTAGAGAATCCTGAAGCAGAAGGCTACAAGTACCTGGGATACAATGAAATAAAAGAGAAGAAAAAAAGTGGATGCAAAGAGACCCAAACTTCTCCTGAAATCTCGAATGAATGGTAGAAAATTGTTCACAGCCATTAAGTTATGAGCGGTGTCTATAATCCAGTACAGTGCACTTTTGTAGTATGAACACAAAAAAAATCCAAAAACGTGAATAAAAGTGAATACTGAAATTGTTAGTCAAATATAGAGCACTTTACCTAAATTCTAATATTCTCAGGTTGTACATCACAAAGAAAGAAAAGAGGAAGAATGATTGTGATTGAGGAATGTGTCGGAGGAGAGCTTAGAAGTGTGCTTACTGCTTGGCTAATAATCATGAAGTGCTACTTGCACCAGTAGTGAAAGAGAAAGAGCGAGATTAAGAACCAGTGGAAGGTAAGCAGATTTATGAGGAAAAAATCAAAGCAAAAGTTGACTGAGTTGGTGAAAAATGAAACTTCATGGTCAATTTGAGCAACATACTAAGGCACTTAAATGGACAGGCACAAAATGCAAATGCAATTAGCAGAAACATCTTTGGTAAGGGCGTTTCTGATAAGTGCAGGTTGTGTGATGTAATACTTAAAACAGTGCCACACATTGTTAGTACAAAATAGTTACCCCAAAAGTGCACAAACGTCGGTATGACAAAATGTGTGCAAATCTGCATTGGAATTTGTGCCAAAAGTTTGGAATCCAAGTGACGGGCATATGCTTCTATCATCACTCAGAAGCAGTAGTGGAAAATAATGGCATTAAAATTCTCTGGGATTTCATAATTCAGTGTGACTGAGAGATAATTTACGGGAAAACGGATGTTGTAGTTATGAACAAAAAGAAAAATGAATGCTAAATTGTTGACGTGGCTTGCCTAAATGACATCAATTTACCAGGAAAATGAATGAGAAACATCAGAACTATCCGAAATTGAGGATGGCGATTGCTAGATTGTAGAACAAGAAAACTTCCATCGTTCTAATTATATGTGCGGTCTGCTCTTCACAGAGGACATTCTCCGCCACATGCTTTTCATCTAATTGACTATTTGGCTATCCTGACTTGCTAAAGTGTAAAAGTCCGATCTTGATTAAAAAACGGTGTAAAAAAACAGCACTGTAAAGTTAAGGAACATAATAATAATAATGATATAAAAAATTATATTTTATATGGAAAAACTATATGCAACTCTTAAATTCTAACAATTTCTAAAATATGCGCGATGTTACTCGCGGTAACATTTAGAATTTATATTTAAAAATTAATAATAAACAATTATTGATTATAATGACAAATTATGATAGCGAACAATAATGAATGGTAATGAAAAATTATTTTGGCGGAGTTCTTTCAGTGCATCAACTAAATGGTAAAATATGCAAAAAATAATGTGGGCATGTTAGTCATGTGGTTTGGATATAGATAGCAAAAGTTATAATGAATTGTTCATGAGGAAATCATATATATAATATTCAACTTAACATACTTTTTCGAATAAATTTTCGAAAATTCATAACGAATTTTTTATTATCTTAAAAGATTACCCTATAATAACAGACATACTGGACCACACAAACACACACGCATATATATATATATATATATATATATATATATATATATATATATATATATATATATATATATAAATGTCTAACCAAAAGCATAATTAACCAGGCCGCAATATTTGTAAAAGAAAACCTGAATAACAAGAAATATTACGTAGGTATGACTTTCATAGGTTTCAATACCCCATATTATGACCACAAAAAGTACGTTAAAAAATAAAAAAATAATAATGAAAACAACACAAGCAAACAAATACTGGGAACTCAAAGAAGCAGACATTGGCCGACAGTCGAATGGAAATTAGTAAGACAAGCAAATACATGTAGAGACCTAGACGATCCATGTAGATTATGCCTTCATGAAAAATTTGCTATGATATACTTTAAAGAACCCCAACCATCTATTAAACTGTAGGAGAGAAATAGCAAACAACTGTGTACACAGGTTAAACTATACTTTAGGATAGCGATACGAAATAATTTAAAAATTAACAATAGAAAATAAATAAATAAAATAAACATACATATACATAAATTATCATATATATATGTACATATATATATATGATTGGCTAACTATAAATCCAATAGAATGTGCGTATATAACAAGACGAGACAACCGCAACTCTTCGCATAAGGCTTACGAATCCTAAAGTGGATGAAACGCGGAATATTCTCTGAAGCTTAATTGCCATGTATATATTCTCATAACTTTATATATATATATATATATACACACACATGTATATATGTGTATATATATACATATATACATAACTTACTATATATATACACACACATGTATATATATACATGTATGTATATACACACACACATGTATATATATATATATATATATATATATATATATATATATATAACCAAGGTGATAACAATCATCCAAATAATCCAGATAATACAAAAATAGTTATCAATCCTAATCTCAAATGATACAGACATCAGATAAAAAAAAGACAAAGCTTTAAAAATAAGAAATAGATTTTGCGTTATAAAATTGTCTGAAAATAGCCGTTTCAATCCTACCCAAAGCTGGCCAGCGGCTTACTTGACCAAAACTTGTTGAGCTGACAACAAATACGGAAGGCAGTAATTGCAGTGGATGGAGTCAGAAGATTCAGAGTCCCTATCCCATCGCAGTTACCACCTGACGAAGGCCATAGGAATAGTTGGCCGAAACATCGTGAAACAACTAAGGAAAGATGATTGGTTGGTTGGTTTTGTTTTACGGCATATCAACCCTGTTCGGGTTATTTAATGCCGAATCCAAAGATTTTGAAGAAAAATTTTTTTAATAGAATATATTTGTTGTTTTCACGTCCGTTTCTATTTAACCCATAGTTGGGACCTTAACAGGTACTACCACTCTGGGTCAGAGTGGACCTGGGAGGAATGGTAATTAAAGGGTGGCTCCACACTCCTCAAAGCCCACAAACTGGAGCCTCACCACAGGATATAGTTTAAGGTCATATCCAGGGCCCCCATTGAGGGACTTTTACCTTCTGCAGGGGAACAGTTGGCGTATTCTAATGCCCCACCGAGAGGGCCATAAGGAAAGATGAGGATAATAGTCCGCAATAAACAAAGTTAATAAATAATACTCATCTCAATTATGAATTCCAATTAAATTTTAAATTATTTTATTAATTAAAAAGATGTTTTATACCAGCAGATATATCAATGTGCAAGTATATTACTAACCAGCAAGAGAACTGCTGACTACGGCTGGGACAGCAGCATAGTCTTTTAATTGTTTTGACTCTCGAGTGTGTATCCGTTAATATCTTATATGCTTTTATAAGAGTGGCGTGGTTCTCGGTTGATTAATTGTGTCTGGCTATGTCGGATATATACTGGAGAGTTAAAACAATGTAAAGAATATTCTGTTGTCATAGCTCTAATTATGACTACATAACACATACTATACTACTCAAGAAAAGATCTAATACCTGGGAGGATATTATCATGACGAACGAGCATATACTACATAAACGCCCAAAGGAGGGGATAATGCCTGTGAGGAAGATATAATAAAAAAAACCCAGATACTACGCTACCCCAAAACATAGAGAAAGTAATATCTGGGAGTCTTGTAAAATTCTAACAGAACTAATACTACACTACATACCTGAATTTAGCATGGGAAACTAGTGCATTAGTCTGGAATAGTAGATTGAGTGGAAACAGATAATAGAATTGTAAAATTATTGGAAGTAACATATAGTTTCTGATATAGGCATATACATATCAAATTTCATTTATAAATCTTTCGAGCGAACTAAGAACATTTTTATTTTATCGATTTCGTCTGCAAGCGAATATTTTTTTTCGTGTTTTTTTATAGGAAGTTCGACCTGTGAATTAGTGAAAATAAGTATTCTCACAATTAACTCAATTTTCAATTTTAGAAGAGGTTTAACATAAGATGAAATCCATTAACAAATATATCAGCGTGATGTACATACACAAAACAATTTTACGCATGCGTATTTTGTAAAGACGTCAGCAATATTTTCTATCAGTAACTATGCGTGTTTATGTAAGTGTTTGTGCGTGCGTTAATTTAAATATTTAAATATCTTTGATCAGAAAATTGAGGTTTTCGCCGACAATTTAGAAATATTCATGAATAAATGAGAGAATATTTCTTGTTTGATCGATCAGTTCTATTTTAATTTTAAACAAAAAGAATGAACTTAACCTATTGATTACAGATAAATTATTATTTTACACAATCGTAAATGGGGGCGTGGAGAAAGAGAATTTTTTCAGTAGTACTAATAAACATCATAGAATTGACTGGGTCTGAACTCCGCATGTTGTGTCCACTCTCCAGTTGTAATTTGGGACATTATTAATTTGGCTTGATAATATACGACATTACTACGATGTTACAATAGAAAATTTTGTTAAGCTCAACTGGCCATAAATCTTTAAAGGTTATCCAACGCAAGGATGACTTTGCGAAGTGTTTTAGCTGTAAAATTCAGCTTTGGCTAAATATCATCATAATAATCCATAATTGTTTATCGTATATCGACGTGTTTAGTAGTATCATGTCTGGTAAGACCTTGACCGCTACCACTCCCCATCTATTTCTCTCCCTCTAGATATTCATGAATTCATTGTTGCTCATCAGTTTTAATGTTGCCCTGATATTCAGACCGTCCAAGTATGCTACTCGCTGTCATCATTTACTTTTCTACTTTCGATCGTGCTTGTCAAATTAATTATGTTCTATTCCGCCTTTTCTGTAGATATGGCCCATGAATCTCATTCTTCTTTGTCGGATTATTCTCATTAGATACCGTTCTGTTTTTGCCATGTCTGGTATCTCTTGATCTATTTACTTTTCTCTTAGTTTCAAGATTCTCTTAAAAAAACAACCTTCACTTGCCGCCATTCTCTTCCTCATACTGTTGGTGATTGTTCAATACTCACAGCCGTATAACAAACAAACAAACAAACAAACAAAAAAGGTCATAATACGTTCGTAGTATTCTTAATTTGTTGTCCATTTTAAGGTTTCTGCTGGTCATGATTAATGCCTGTCTATTGAAGGCAACTTTGCCTTCGGTTATGCGCCTTTGTATTTCAATAGTATACCTTTCATCAGAGTTCATCTAGTTTTTAAAAAAATTACATTTTCACCTCAAACAAGTCTTTAAAAATAAGAAATAGACTTTACGCTATTAAATTGTCTGAAGATAGCGATTTCAATCCTACCCAAAGTCGGTCAAAGCGTGGTAGGACGACAACAACTAATGAAGGCAGTAATTGCAGTGGATGCAGTCAGGTGATTCAGAGTTCCTATCCTCTCGCGTTACCACCTGATGAAAGTCAGAGGAATAGTTGGCCGAAATGTCGTGAAACAACTAAGAAAAATGAGGATAATAGCCCGCAATATACAAAGTTAATAAATAATACTCATCTCAATAATGAATTCCAATTAAATAATATAAAATTAAAATTATTTTATTAGTTAAAAAGATTACTTATACCAGCAGATATACCAATGTGCAAGTATATTACTAACCAGCAAGAAAAGTAAAGAACTGCTTGTGAGATATTATGACTACGGCTGGCACAACAGCATAGTCTTTTAATTGTTTTGACTCTAGTAACATAGATATTTGAATTTATCAACTTACACAAGTACACCGCGACTTTGTAATATGCATGTTGGAGTTTTGGTCTTTTGGATCCGGTTATGTTTATTGCTTTTGAGATCTTTACAGCATTGACGGTTTGGAGCATATGAAAATGTATTGTAAAGCACCTACACCCTTCATGTGACCAATAAAAATGAGATGAATAACAATGATCTTAGTGGTGAGTCCTTGCATCGAGGACTACAAAAATGATGTACCGAAGAAAGTGTTGTATAACAGCTAGTCAGGGACTCGTCGTACTATACCGTAGTGAAATTATGAACTCTAGGCAGGTTGAACCGGCTTCCTCAAAGGAGAAATTTTCATTGGTGTATTAAATTCAAAGGCGAATTCTAGTCAGATGTATAACTTACCGTATGCACCACAAGAGAAAGCTGAACACAATTGAGCTGTGATCCTCCGTCACGTCCTCAACATCACATGGAAATATCAACACAAACAATATGGTCTAGTCTATACAAAAGAAAAGATTGGCTGACATTCCTTGAAAGTAAACTGAGATATATACATTAACTTAGGCACGCCCAAAGGTAGCATCCTAGATGATAAACTGAGATGAATACTTCATATAGCCGGATCCCAAACATGAAAAACATTGACCATTTTAGTCCTTCTCAAAAGCAAGCTGCAAAGAAATTAATTTTCCTTGACACTTATAAACACGAGCAAAAAGCAAGGAAAAACAGTGCGTGTCACTACATGGTCTCCAGAGACTAACATTTACCAGTATAAATGAAAAGCTATTTTCTTCATGCAAAAATGATAAGGAAATTAGTAAAATGCACGAGCATATATTTTTTGTAATGAAACGTCACTTTTATTGCATAAACGGGTTCAATATCCCTCAGGGAATCTTCATACAATACCCAACGGGTATTGTATGAAGATTCATTGTTCATTGGGAATCGAAAGAGTCTGGGAAGGGATTGGAATAACAAACATAAAATACTTCGCTGATGGAAACACGTTGTATCTTAATCGAATAAAATGTTGAAAAAAATATTTTCAGTTTCGAAATATTCTCACAATTGGCTATAATCTGATCTTTTTATATTTTATATTCTTCTAAGCAGGATCATTATTATAATGTTCAAATGTGTGATTTCAAAAATTCTTATTTGATGAAAAACTTCTAATTATGTGACGAAACATCAATCTTTTATATTCCATGCGATACAGCTATCTCTCCACTGCATATTCGAACAATTTTTCTTGTGTATCTCTGGGCGATCCAGCAATGTTTTTTATTTGCATCCCCGTCTAATACGTAACTATATACACATGCCTTTATATGTACATGATAGATATTAGATATCCGCCCTTTGTATTGTTATGTGTGATAATCAATAGGTGGCTTCGGTCTTTACGTCAAAAGGTTTTCTTTTAGAGGTCTGCTCTGTTCTGTTACATAGTAAAATCTGTAAGATGTCTCGCTTATTTCCGTACAGTTTACTATCCGTGAATTGGATCTGGGCGCACTGCGAGTTCGTTTTTAACTGCCGTCGTTCATGTCGTGACACTGTTAGCAAGACGTTCGGCTTTTCACATCTTAGCAGGTGGCCAGCGAATGTTCGAATGAATTTCTAGACCCCCTTGCGTTGATTCTCGCTAAAATTGATTTATTCTAATTCGTTCGCTTCGCCTTTGGGAGGGTCGATGACGTAAATACCTATCTATCTATCTATCTATCTATCTATCTATCTATCTATATATATATATATATATATATATATATATATATATATACATAAATATATATATATATACATATATATATATATTTATGTATATATGTATGACGCTATAGGGAAATTTATGAGCTTATTGTCTATCTTATATCCGTTGATGTTCTAAAGCGTGAGCGTTCCGAAAAGGACGCACGATTATCTGATGAATTTAAAACGAGAAGAATCGTTTAGTCTTTCCACATGAAAACATTGTCATGAGCTCCCATTAAAAATTAAAATCAAACGGATGCGAAAGGTTATAATGATTGAAAATTGGTTTCAATGTTTCTCTAACCATTCTAATTATAAAGCTTTAAATAAAAATTAATAACCAGATTCTTTTTACATTAAAATTTGGAAACTCATGCGTTTAAAAAGAAAACGCAAACTCAGCGTTAAATTAAAAATCTGCACTGAAGTACATAGGTCAATAAGGTCAGATAATCTAAATGCATTTTTTTTCAAAGTTGTTTCAGAGTTAAACTGGATATAAAATAAATAAGTCGTTAATTATATCTTAAACTAAACGAATAAATAGAATTATTCAATGACTTACTGCATATTATTATAGAAAAGAAAAAGAATAGCAAAAGTAATGTTTCCTACGATGTCTTATTCTTAGTTTATGATTGAAATTCAATCAACTATTGAAAGAATCAATGAAACAGTCTTTGCTGAGTGTCTGCGCCGAATTAGAAGATTATCTCTGACATGCTGCGCGTGTTACTTCATTTCAACAATGGAATTATCTCCAGCGATGCTTTACGTACACAAAACAAACATATTGAAGATATTTTCATTTTTTTTTGCATAGATGTTCTTAGAGCTAATGCATGAACATGATACGGTAAAGTAAAATGAATAAAACCGAAGAATTATGTGCGAAATTCGTCTTGTAAAATGTTTATGATAAGAAGATGCAACAAGGCTAATGATTAAGGTTAAAAAAAAACAACTTTTATTTATATATGTAATATGTTCGTTATTTTTTTACTACGTGTTGGACAGAACAGGATTCGATTGCTAATCAACAGTTAAATAAGGAATATCTCGTACAGAAGAGCTGCTATTGCACTGCTCAGTTATGTGTCGACAAACACTAGTGAAAGTATGATAATATTACACTACTCTCCATAATCTAATAAATATATTTATTTGTTTTCCTGTAAGTCGTTGATTAAAATGGTTAAATTAGCGCTCAGGGTTGATCAATTCTGTACAATAAATTGTTAAAGCTGATATGGAAAATATGATAATCAATGATAACCTGAAAACGTAGATCATCACCATATCTTATGAATCCAAAGAGTAAACTATTTGCATATGTTTCCTTGATATGTTTTTTATTGTCAAAATTCCATCAAAAAAGATATCAGACACTTACGGGAGGAACAGCGAGCAGTTTGCAAGCATCTCAAATGAAATAATTATTTTGAGGAACGCACTAGGTTCGAACTTGGAACACGCAGGTTGTCAGTCGATGTCTTTAACCACTCGACTAGCCTCACCTTCTTAAGAAGCCGGTAAATTCAACGCACGAAATGATATGAATAATGATATTAAAAAGTAGGTGAAAGATAAGCAACCCTTAATGAAAGGAACAGAAACAGGTTTTTGTTCAGGTGGATACGCAAGCGGCGGTGTGTGCTACATGTATCGGCAAGAGTTAATTCTGTACACATAGCAGAGGCAGAAGAGCCCAAATGTGTAAACTACTTATCTGCCAATTCATCGAATAAAAATTAAAAAATGCAATCGTAAAACAAATGTTTTCTTCTGATTATTTTCTCTATTGTTATATTCCTGAAGTTTTGACGAATGCAAATTTCGACCGTTTTATGTGCAGCTTTGCGCTATCTAGAACCCTTCAGTCGAACGTGAATATCGATAATGTTTGGAGTAGAAAATAAATATAATACCAATTATCAATTTATTAAAACTTGCCAGGAGCCTATATGGTTTTTATGTGTTTTGTTAACTCGAAGAAAATTTATAAACTTAAAATAAAATGAAGCCATGTTGTAGATAGATTCCATAAATGATGATAAGTCAGGGGATATAACTTGGTAGACACTTTGGAAATGATTAAATTACGAGGGGCGTGCAATAAATAATGCCGCTGACCCACTTTCCATAGCAGTAGAGCAACGAAACTTGGCAGTTATTAGTCTTTCTCTACATAGGAACCACCCAGAGTTATGCATTTCTCCCATCGTTTCATGCAGCTCTGGAGACCGTTTTTGTAGAACACCCCAGGTTGGTCCTCCAACCACGACGTGACTTCATAAATCAAGGCTGCATCATCTGGGAAACACTTTCCTTTCAAAAACAACTTCATGGCTGGGAAGAGGTAAAAGTCAGAGGGTGTAAGGTCAGAAGAGTAGGGAGGTTGGGGCAAGATTTCATAACCACACACCCGTGCATCTGATCTTGCGACATGCGAGTTGTGGACCGGAGCATTGTCCTGCATGAGGAAGGTACCTTTGCTGATCTTGCACCGCCTCTTGATTTTGATAGCTTCCCTTAATTTCCTCAAAAGTGAAGCATAATAGGCTCCTGTAATTTTGGTACCCTTTGCCAGGAAATCTGTCATTACTACTCGGTCCTGGTCCCAGAAGACTGTGAACATGACCTTGCCAGCGGAGAGCTGAACTTTTGCCTTCTTTGGAGGTGGTAAGTCCAAGTGCTTCCACTGCATTGACTGGGCTTTGGTCTCTGGATCAAAGTGATTGAACCAGGTTTAATCCTGTGTAATCAGTCATTTGAAAAACTTTGACTCATCTTCTTGGCACATCTCGAAATTCATCCTCGAGCACTCGATGCGTTCTCGCTTCTGAAATGGTGTGAGCAACCTGGGAATCCATCTGGCAGACACATGCATATGCAAATGGTCATGAATGATAGTTTCCACAGACCCTGCACTAATCTTGACATCTTGGGCTGTTTGGCGAATAGTAATGTGCCGATCTTCCAAAATAGCAGCCAGCTTGACGGATGCTCATCAATGGCAGAAGGGGGGGCGACCAGGTCTGGGAGCTGTTTCCACAGACTTCAGGCCATGTTTGAATTTACGATGCCAGCGTTTTATGATGGAGCATTATCACCATAAGTTTCTTTCATTTCATCAAAAGTTCCTGTGGTGTGCGTCCTTTCAAATACAAAAACCGGATCGCTGCTCAATATTCAACAGGCTCCATTTCACACCTGGCTCAGTTCAAACACCTGTAAAACAGAAAGCACAATTAGTTCAGAGCTGTAATTTTCCACATAATCCGTAGAGATATAAATCATTGCACATGCAAAATTGCAGCTAGATCAGACAACTAGAAGTGGGTCAGGGGCATTACTTATTGTACGCCCCTCGTTGAGGTCCTTTTCGGATTATGTCTAAATAAGAAAGGGGGGGCTAGTGCAAGTTTAGCTAGTATATATATATATATATGTGTGTGTGTGTGTGTGTGTGTGTGTGTGTGTGTCTGTGTGTACAACCAAGATTCATAATACTAATATGTACCAATCATAGATTCCAAATAATTAATCCCAAAATTCCTAATATCTCCCAATGAATTCTAGAATTTGCACTAAAGTTTCATAATCACTGATTATAGCGTTTTAAATGTATAAATGTGTAAAGATATAATGTTAATCTACGACTAATTCATTAAACTATAATCAAATTGCTATTCCATGCATTATATCTATGTATGTTACTACTTATCGTATATGTGTTTGTTTTTCTGTCACTATATGACTGACATAAAAGTATTTTCGTTTACTATGAATAAAATATGAAATGGAAATTAGTATGCAATAACTTTAAAGAACACGAATCAAAAGAAAAATAATCTAATTACGATATTCTTAAAAGATTTCTCTGATAAAATTTTGGCTGAGATGGGTATATTCGCTGATGACACCACACCCTATAACAGACACGAGAGTAAAACTAATGAGCACATACCTAAGGAAATTGCGAACACTTTCGTGGAAGCCTTTCAGTCTCCAGTGGAATGGCAGTATTGACCGTGACCAACGATTTACAGCTCCAAGACTAAACTTATTTCCTTTAATAATTACAAGAAACTTCTTAACCATGTATAATGATACACTGCTTCAAGCTCCTAGGGATTACATTCGCAGACAACATAAATTGAAACAAATATATTAAAGTAATTGCCAAGGATACTGCGAGGAAGGTGCGCTCTCTCTTTCTACTGTGCTAAAAGGCTACTCACACCTGAAGCACTTGTATTCCCCTCGACGATAATACCCTCGACTAACTCAAAAGCAACAAAATCCCACCTCTACACTGTGGAGATCTTTATATGCCGTACAGCCTTCTACTCGAATAGCTTTTTTTAACTTGGACGGATGCACTTTGTAATTCCTCCAGGCCTCTACTTACCTAACTGTACTGACATACAGAAATGCAAGTGTAATCTAAACATACACCTCGCTGCCTAACTCCCTAAATAGTACCTCTGCAAATTTGGTCCCAAATTGTAGCACCTCACGACTAAGTGGCTCTGTGTCTTGTTTGGTGTGAAATAACTATTAAAAATGAAAGAGAAATCAAAGAGAATTAATTTCAGTTTATTTGTAAACTGGTAAGATATTTACATTTTTGTTTATTGTTTAAAACTAATGAATTATTGATCCGTTGGGATATGAATGAATGTAAATGACTGAAGAGAAAGCTGTAATTGTCTTTAAAATTTTTAGGAAATCCATACGAATAAACGTTTCAAAAGTTTTAGAAACTACATACAATACTTGTATTTATAGAAATCGCAAATCTTAGCAAAATTAGTTTTGATTACATAATAATTAGGTACAATTAAAAATTTATTTAAGAACACTTATAATCTATTATAAACAGGGCAGTTGCCTGTATGTGCATGTTTGTAAATCCAGCTAAAAAAAATAAAAAGCAAACACCCATAAATTTGGTATATTCGTGATATATAAAATCTAAGATTAAAAAAAAAAACAATTCCCCGAGGGTAAGCTTAACCTGGTTTCGTCGATTTTCAGTGTTATTATGTAGTACCTATTTACTATGCCTCCCCACGGGACAGAGTTAGACACCAGGGTCGTTTTTTAACGTGGAGAAAAGGTACAAAACTAAAAATTGTCTCAGTCGTGAAGGACTTCTCCTCCACCGAAAGAGAACAAGAAAATGAAGTGCAGCATCTGAAGAACAGATACTACACTTTGATCTTGACCAAAAGGCCAAGTGTTATTATGTAGTAACTCGAATAGAAAATGCCGAATAATTCCAAGAGAAATTTATTAAATAAAAAAGAGTTGCCCGTGTGTCTGTGTGTGTGCAATTAAAAATGCATGAGTTTTGATTACAAAACATTTGATTACACATAAGCAAACTACTTGATAAACAAATTCAGTGAATCCTGTTTTAACATTGTCTGTAACATATGTCTGAAATCGTAGAAGTCAGCAACTGTTCTGAAAAGTCACCTTTGGCCCACGGACAATTTCCACAACAACTAAAATGAGGGTGAATAGAGATTAGTATGGTTAGCGTCTGTCAAAGCGAAGCAATCGCTATGTTCAGCTAGAGAGGCATGAATTGTGCGTGTGAGATTTGGGAAGAAAGAGGGAGAAACGGGAAGGAGAAAGAGAGAAAGATAAAGAGAGGTAGAGAGATAAAAGTTTAAATAGAACACTTTTGACCCGGGCAACGGGGGGGGGGGCGTTCTTGATAGTTCAATAGAAACGTGAAATGTGTTCAGTTTTCGTTCTTGGTGGCTATAGGTTGCGAGCACAACATTGTTTGTAAAATTGTCCCTCCAAGAAATTCCAAAAATTCTCCACAGAATACACCTGTGAAATTTGTTCAGTTTCCGTTCTTGGTGGCTGTAGGTTGTCCATGTTTTGCTGCCATACAGAATGATGCTGATGACATAGGCTATGAAAAAGTTCACTTTTGTGGAGATGGTGATATGTTTATTATCTCACACCCGAATTGTCAATTTTGCAAGAGTGGTGGATTCCTTTCCGATGCCTTTTTTGTTCTACATTAAGAGATAGGTTGTCTGAGGCTGTTGACCCGAGATATTGGAATTGATGAACTACGTCTAAACACTGCACATTTATAAGGATGATAACAGTCCTTCTTCAGTGTGAAATGCTCCCACCACATCATCAGAAAACAGTAGGTCCGTGATGGTAACTTATTGGCCTTTGATTCTGGAGTGAAGGCGGTTGATGAAGAGGCGGCCATCCAATCTGGAGCAAAGGCAAAATCCGCTTTCTGAGGAATTGAAGGTATATCTCAGAAGAAGGACAAAGAAAATGCCAAATAGTGTAGGAGCAAATACACATACTTGTTTGACACCACTTTTCACACCAAAATTAGCAGAGGTGTCTCCGTCAAATTGCACGGTGCTCATACTGTTGTTATAAGGCTCAGGAGTTTGAGATAGAAGCCAATGAGAGGGAGTATATTGAATAGGTCGAATGCTTTAGTAAGGTCAATTTAGGCAAGGTAAATGGCCTATTTTGTTCTCTGCACTTCTTCTGGAGTTGGCGAAGTGATAAGATCGTGCCAATGGTGGAACGTTAGGAGCAAAAGCCACACTGTGATTCAAGGTATATTCTCTCAGCAGTCTCATCAGAATAGTGCGGGCAAACAATTCGCCAATGATGCTTAGTAGTAAGATCCATAATTATTGCTAACACTAACAGTTCCCTTTTATTCTTGTTTAGGATGTCTATATTTGCGTTTCTTATGTCATGGGCAACAGCGACTTCTTCTCAACAACGTAGCAAACGTTGGTATAATGGCTTGAGTAGAAAGGACTTGCCTCTCTTGATCATTTCACCTGAGATGGAATCAGTACCTAGAACATTCCCCGCTGGGAGTTAGTCTATAGCATTAGTGACATCATGAATGGTTGGTGGTATGTGCAGCTCAGGTAATTGATCAAAGTGTGGGATGCTACCAAGGACGCTCTGGCTTACTTTGTTTTTTGTTAAATAAAGATCAGAGTAGTGTTCAACCTATCTAACAAGTTGTTTAGATTTGTCTGTAAGAATTTCTCTTGTCTTGGACTTCAGAGGAGAAGTTTTTACAGCATTTGGACCGATTGAATTCTTAATGCTGTCATACATTGCTTTAGTGTTTCGTAGCTTGTTGGATGGAGTTACATAATCTTTTCCAGTACTACTTTACAGTACTGTTGACTTTACGTTGTTGAAAGATGTTTGAAGGTCTAATAGACAGCCTTTACTTCGGTTAATATTGTTTTCCTGAGCAGCCCCCCCCTCTTGGACTCCTTAAAAGCATCTAGTCTCTCAGAGTTTGAATCGTAACAGTCACCCTTTCTCCCCCCATGAACTGAGATTGCAGCAGAGTATGCGGCCTTCTTCAGATTTTCCCCACATTTATTTAACCGAGCTGCCTGAGTGGATATAATCAGCTGCGAAGTTGCCGCAAGCTGTCTGACCTTGTTTTTGGTGTTTGGTTTTAGTTATATCGATCTTTGGTTTTCCAGCTTGTGTGGTGCGGAAGAATTTCTTTGTTTATGGCTTGGAAACGTATGAGTGAGTGATTGGTGTCGCAGTAAGCACTGTGATAAGTTCTAATGACTGTGAAGTAAGGTAGTAACTTTCTCTTGGTGAGCATCAGATCGAGATGCTGCCAATGCTTTGATTTTGGGTGCCTCACTGATACTCTTTGATGAGGTTTCATAGAGAAGAAAATGTTCGTTACACAGAGGTCGTGTATTAAGCAGAGTTCTTGTAATCTTTGTCCATTTTCATTGCACTTTTCTACTCCGGTGGGTCAAACTTTCTTATCATTCCCAACTCAACCATTGAAATCACCCATAACTATCAGAATTTCATAGTTCTTGAAATTTTGAATGTAAGCGTCAAGTTCACTGTAGAATGCATCCTTGGTGTTATCGATTGCTGATATAGTCGGAGCATAGGTAAATATTAAAGTGATAGGTGTAGTGTTGGCATATAGTGACATTATGCAGGCAGTGGCAGTTTGACCTAAGTCGACCTTGTGGAGAGAAATTTTAACTGTGAAACCAGCACCGTGCTCTATTGTTTCATCTTTTTTCTTCCCTTGCCAAAAGAAGGTGTAGTCTAGTTCTCTGAGGCTCCCTGAATCTGCGACACAAGTTTCCTGCATGGCAGCAATGTATATCTGTAGGTGTAATAGTTCTTTTGTTGATGACTTCGGTTTTCCGCATGTCAGAGATGGAGTTATCGTTTGTTAAGCCGGTCAACATTGTGCAAACATTCCAACATCCGAGTGGTGAGACAGCACCTTACTTGCTAAGGTCTGTTCAACTTTATGATGGCAGTAGCTATTCGATGAAGTTGAATAACCCCTCCCGCCGTTAGGAAAAGCCCTTGGTGTCTAGCTGTATGCTAATCTAGCTTAGGTTAATTACCATTAACTACTATTCCTCTGATTAGTTCTCCTGTGTGTGGCAAAAGTTGTCTCTCCAGGGTGCAAGCCTGGGCATAGATATGGAGAAGTTGAGTTGGCCAAGCATCAATATCCCCCTCTTTCTCCAATCTTGCTGGTGTACTCCAGAGAAATGGTGGGACCAGTATGTCTGGGACCAGCCCGACCGCAGTAGCCGCCAGACACAGTGGGAAGTACCACACTGACTTTCCTGCAGGGCTATACTGAGTTTTCTATGGGGGTTGTTTCCCCTGTCATTCCCTGAGCAAATAACTAACCACAAGGCAGTAGCGCCGCTCACATGGTTTAGCTTTCCTACCGAAACAAGGAACCAGGGTATGGCAACGTGGAGCCACATGTGAGAGACTAGAAGATTGTTGAGGACCATTGACACTCGCCCACTCTCAGAGGGCGTAGCAACCGAGCTTCTAGAGCCCCCTATACCCCCACCATATATATATATATATATATATATACATATATATATATATATGTGTATACTACCAAAAGTACCCGTGGTTGACTGGGTTCAAACTGATTTATGGAAGTATGATAGGTTATGAAAAGGAAGGTTGTAAAGAGATAGCTTCGAATTTGGGGGTATCAAAACCAAAGCAAAATATGATGAAAGTAAAAATAAAATAGATAAACCCCATAATTTATTATACCATACCTGTTCACACTGAAACACTTATCACAATATTCTGTGGATATATATTAAAAAACCTTGTTAAACTTTGTGACATATTTCCATTCTATGGAGGTCAGGTGCGAACGAACACTCCATAATTTTATTATAGTATATTTCTTCAAACTGAAACATAATTATCAACGTATACTTACACATATAGATATGAAAAGTCTTTATTAAAGTTTGTGCCTATTTCCATTCTATGGAGGTCAGGCGCAAACGCATACCCCACAATTTTATTATACCATCCCTATTTAAGTTAAAACATACTTATCAAAGTATTATTATGTACATCTATATCAAAAACACTTGCAAACGTTTTTTATTCATTGTTTTCATTTTTTATTTCCATACTTCGTGGACCAGGCGCAAAGGCAGACCCCACAATTTTAATGAACCACCGTTCTGCCAGATCAAACATACCCATTCCTGTGTCTCGATACATCTTCTACCATTATATGTGATCAGTTTTCTATAATAGTCAACCATATAGGAGCCTATTCGTGACCACACACACACACACGCACACACACACACACACACACACACACATTCAGCTTTATATTATATATATATATATATATATATATATATATATATATATATATATATATATATATATTCAATGTTGTCTAATAGTTGCTGATAGCTCGTCGATATTGTGCTGAGGTCATGGATTCAGGTCTAAAGAAAAGATGAAAATCAGACACGTCAATTCAAGCTTTTTTATTCACATCCATTTACAGCGTGTCGACAGCAGAGAACAACGCCATTGATATATTGATTTCTTCTGAAAAAATAATATTTTCTCGGATTGTTTTTTTTTGTTTATTGTTCTAAAGTATGGACACTGATCGATAATCGTTGTCATTGATGTGTACATGTAATTAGCAAGTTTTTTTTAACGCCAGAACACGTCCTGTTTCTCATCAAGAGTTTAGTTGGAAATGTTCTAGTGATAAATTGAGAATCTATTTCCATGGTTTTATTGAGGACTTGCCCCCATAGTTAACTCCACAAAAAACCAAAATGACTGCATGTATAATGGATTGTGGAATTCATTTATTCAGGGATTCATTTTGCCAATGTGATATTAAAAACAATTTTAAGATTACATCGTTTAGGTTTTACCATTCATTCTTCCTTAATTTCATTAATTTTTTACTTCTGTCTGTGCTATTGATGATATGTCAATTTCCGTTAACATAAAATCTACATATGCACAATCAAATATATTAAGGAATAATTAAAAGTAATATTTATGCATGTGTGTATGTGAACATAAGAATAACAATATATTTACGACAAATGGAAGTAATTTGTTCTTCGATGGAACTAAATGCAAACTTTTATGCATCTCCCAATTTCCATATACGTATATTTAAAGCTTACATTAGACTCTAAACTGCTTATCCATATATTTTTACTCAAGTTCACCCAACAAAAGAGATATTGTCATCTTTATATAAGAGGCCATTATTTGGGATCCTATCTAGCAAGAAGGGATTTGAGAAGCGAGACCTTTGTTTATATTACATGTTAGTACAGTCAGGTAAGCGGGGTAAAGGGAGGGGATTCCAAAAGTCTAGCAATCTAAGAAAAGAAACTATTAGAGTAGAAAGCTTTCTGGCCTTAACAGTATAGGAGTGGGACCTTGCTGTTTGTTGGGTTAATCGGGAGTATAGCTCGTCGAGCTGGCATGAGTGCTGTAAGTTCATCAGAGCACATTCCATTAAAGTAAAATAGGCATCGGGATGCGGTATAGCATCGATGAGGCAGCAGCAATGTGATACGGCATAGCGACGATGGCTTGAATACTGGTACAACGGAGGAATTTTCCCAGTCATCAGTGAAAAAAGACTTGCCTGGACACTTGTTTAAGTGTTTGAAAGGGACACAAGCTTAACCTAATATTTAAGGCCCACACTCCTTGGAAGTACAAGGATTTTTATGATATCAAGAACTTGATTTAGAGGTGATTTTCATATTTACAAGTATGGCTTATGCCACCAAAAAGAAAATTTAAGGTGGAGCTAGAGGCAAACCACAATAGGTTAACTTTACCAGTTTCATGCAAGCGAGCTCATTGTTGTTACTAGAAGTGCTAATGGTTCATTATTTGCCACATTATTATAACTTTATAGAAATTGGGAGTCACTATTTTCTGCAACTTTATACGTTTCCTTGTTCCTTCAGTATGCTCTCTTTTAGATGCAGTTATTTCACTCTTACATTTATTTCTATCTTTTATAAAAACCTTCCCTATTTTACTTGAATTGTGGCGGATAAGTCGTCGTAATGTATAAAAACTATGTGCAATAGAAGCTACACAAGTTGGAGTGAACTATCCGGGAGAGTATGGCTTGATATATGACTACCATATGGGAACATAAGCTGTAATACCTGCTTTGAATTACCCAGTTGTCTGTTCAACAGGTACAGAAAAATATTAGTGCATATAGTGATGTGTTCTCTGATGGCTTCCTCATCGGCCTATCTGAAGCATCTTGCCATTTTGATCAACAGCTTCTCAGCTTGGGATCCAGACCTAAGGTGATATCAACCAATATAATAAGGTAATTGAACTTTCAGAGTAGACTGCATGTGTGTAAGACAATCATGTTGTAAGGAATAGGTCTAGAAATGAGGCTTGCTGATCTTCACGATCTGGGTAACAAATCGAGAATGTGACATTTTGTGTTAGGGACTGTGATAAAAGAAGCTATATGTGCTGCATTCAGCTACATCTCTATAGTTCGAGTAACAAAGCAAACTACTGTTGTTGACATTAAAATCTTTAAATACATGGACTTATGTGTTAATATCTACAATATGCCACGTCAAGACTTTTCGAAACATGATTGAATAGGACTTAGATGAACGTGTTTTTGTTTACAATGTGGTGTCTAAGATGAAATAAAAAATGAAATTGAAGGCAACCTATTTCGAGATATGTATTCGATTTTTTTTTATAAGACTAGTTGGAGCCCGGCGTTGCTTCTTTGTACAATATGTTTAAACATAATATTTTAATTTATGCAGATTGTGTATGCATCATTATAAAATTAATCCTCTGCTGATTATTATATATTACAACGAATAATTGGCCCAGTGGACTAATTCAGAAAAAAAAATGAATAAAAATTTTAAAAAATAATAATGACAAAACCGTAAATCGAATTCCGTCTGTGCCTATTTACAATATCAAGTCAGCTGATAATTGTGATTGACGATGAATACCTTGATAATGTCACTTCTGATTAGATATACAAACGAAGAGATTATTTGTGGCGATTTTAATGGTACTTCTTTTATCATAAATTGAACTCATTAATGAGAAAAAAAAATGAAAATAAAATGGTCAGGCACACGTGAGTTTGAACAGGAGATAATTCGATCTGTAGTCGAATGCTCTACAACTGAACCATATCTCCAGATGACAATACATTTGTATTTTTAAGAAAAAATGATTTGCTGAGATTTTATTATTCCCTTTGGCAGATGTAATTTATACTATTTTCTTTTAAAAATTATTTTTTTTATCTATAAGAGAGAAAGACTATTTTTAAAGCCAGATCTTTTCGATTATTGAAAGTTATCGGATGAATTTCTTTACGAAACATATCTAAGAACACTGTCAGACATATAAATTACCTTTGTGTGAATAAAGCAAGCAATAGGCTCAGTCGTTTCGAAACCTATAAAGAAGGAGTGACACACACACAAAGTGACTTTTATATAAGAGTTTACATCATTACATCATTGGTATGCCAAAAGGAGTCTAAACTTGTAAAGTTTAAAATACTTCAATTAATTCTTTTTAAATAGCATCTCCAAAATGTAACATCTCAATATATGATATGTCTAAGGCTTATAGGGTTCTTCGGAAACGACGTTACTGCGTGGATCCAGCTACACACAGTTATACAGGGTGTCATGTGAATCATTTGTTATACATTAGCATGCCGCCCGGCGTTGTCTAGACGTAAAATTCGTTTAAATATGATACACATGTTTTAATTTTGTGGATTTCGTATTTATATAGAACTAATACATTGTACATACTATAAAGGTAGTGATTTCAAAAGTTTCAAAAATATAACGTGGCTATCAGCTAGAATCAAAACCAAAACATTTTGCTCTGCAGCGATGTTCATTATATATCAAGTTATAGTTTTTAGACTAAAAATTGACAGAGTAATTTGTGTAAGTCCATTATCCAAACACAAAAATGTTCTTTTTTTGTCTTTTTCTTTCTCTCTTACTTTAAGTCTCTTCTTATATATAGTAATAAAAAACATTTAAACAAATAAAAAAAAAATATTTAAACAAATAAACCTATCAAAATAAGTAAACTGATCAATATTAGAAATAAAAGATTAGAATTCAAAGTTAAATAAATTAAAATCTGTTGATATATAAACCTTGATTTTCTCCTGCTCTGATGAGAAGCATTACGCCTCCAAATTATATGGATTAAAAGTGTTGCTTTTTTCCTCATTGATTAAATGATGTAATACAATTTAACTAACTTTGAATTCACATCTTTTATTCATATATATATATATATATATATATATATATATATATATATATATATATAAAAATATAGTCCTGGTCCAAATCATAAGACCACTTAAGAAAGCAAGCGTTTACGCATATTATCGAATTTTTAATCAAACAAATGGTTGAAACCATTACCAAAAGGGAAAATATGATGGGGGATAAAAATGAAATCTGCTTCATTCGAAACCTTAACCCTGATCTAATAATTATTTTTTAAAAAACAAACATTTTCACCTGGTCAAAATGATAAGACCACTGCTAATTTATCCAACAAAAGGCAATTATAAATTACTAAAAAGCGTCTCAGTATTTAGCATAGCCTCTATTATTACGAATTACTTCAAAAATTCTCTTCGGCATGCTTGCGACTAAGTTTTTTATCAGTTGCGAAGGAATTTTATCCCATGTACTGACAACTGAATCAGAAAGTTCCTTTTTCGAATCATACTGGGTTCCATCCTTGAACACTTCTTTTGCAATCCATTACCAAAGATTTTCAATGGGATTGATGTCCGGAGAACATGCTGGATGATCTAACAATTCTATATTATTTGAAGAAAAGTATTCTCGTGTTTGTCGAGAAGTGTGTATCGCAGCGTTGTCTTGCTGGAAAATCCAATTTCTTCCACACAGACGTGGACCTTCAGTCCTGATAGAAGCATTTTCAAGCATTGAAATGTACTTCAATGATGTTTGCCGGGTTTTCACTACTTGCAACTTTAGGGTCCCAGCTGATGAGAAAGCACCCCAGATCATTAAAGACCCTCCTTCACTATGCCGAGTTGAAAAAGTCTCTTTGGGCAAATTTTTATCATGCCAATAGTGTTGAAATCCATCTGGACCATCTAGATTAAACTTTTTCTCATCGGAGAAAATTACATTTTCCCACTTCCCTTCATCCCAAGTCTGGTATTTGGCGGCATATTTAAGTCGGTTAGTTTTGTGCTGTTCAAGAAGACGTGGTTTCTGCAGTCGCTTTAAATGATTGAAACCCTTCATTTTCAGATGCCTTCTGATGGTTTTAGGACTACATTCTGCTGCTGTTTGGCTTTTCAATCGACTTGAGCTCAGACTAGAGTTTTTTTTTAAACTTCTGATACGGCGATCCAGTGATGTTTTTTTTTTTTTTTTTTGGTCGACCTGGACTCTTTTGGTGCCCATATTGATCTGGATTTCTTAAAAAAAATTGTGATGACCTTTTTGCTACGATTCACTTCGTTTGCGATGGATCTTTGGGAGAGGCCACCCCTATTAAGCTCAAAGATCCTTCCTCCCTCAAACTCTGATAATGGTTTCCCTTTTGTCATTTATAATTTAATAAGATATTTTTTATCCACTAACAAGTTGCTTTTAGTAACATAGAAAGCTTTTTGTGTTCATTTTTTCCAAACTAGCCGATTTTATTAAAATGGTCTTATCATTTTGATTAGGTGAAAATGTTTGTTTTTTAAAAAATAATTATTATACCAGGGTTAAGGTTTCGAATGAAGCAGATTTCATTTTTTTCCATCATATTTTCCATTTTGGCAATGGTTCCAACCATTTGTTTGATTAAAAATTCGATATTATACGTACACTCTTGCTTTCGTAAGTGGTCTTATGATTTTGAACAGGAGTGTGTGTGTGTGTGTATATATATATATATATATATATATATATATATGTATATATATATATATATAAGGAAAACCCCGTGCAGTAGTTGGAAACGAAGTTGATACGAACTACTACCAGATTTAAGTGATTACTGGATTGCTAGGCAGGTGTGTTCAATCTAAAAATGCACATTAAGCTCACTTTGAACTCTTTCTTTATATGTTTATATGTTGTTGATATTTTGTATTTACTCGATGCCTGTTAAACTTTTGAAGTATTGTTTTTTTTCCTACGCACTGATGAAACGACAATTATGCAAATTATAATTAGATGGAAGGTTATATTCACATATACTAACACCGGGTGCGGAAAGACTTGTACGCAAGTTTATGACAAATAAAAAAAAACTTTCCAAAAATGTGTGAATACTTGTGTGTCTAGCACTTCAAACTGTTTAAAGAAAGTATTTATAGCTTTGGTACTGCAAAATAAAGCTATCTAAACGATAATTTTATGTAATATATAAATATGTAATCACTTCCGCAAATAGATAAATTACATACACACACACACACACACACACACATATATATATATATATATATATGTACTAGCAGAAGTACCCGTCGTTGACTGGGTTCAAAAACAGCCTACAGAAAATGGACTGTGATTGATGTGAAGTATGATAGGTTATGAAACGGAGGGTTTTTTTAAAGAGATAGGTTTTGATACTCAGAAATTTTACTCTAAGCAAAATATGATGAAAGTAAAGATAATTTTCGCGAAAATATATTTTTTTATATAAACTTTGTTTCCATTCGTAGCCAAGACTGACCAACAAAATGATGTTTCCTTACAAAGAGAAAATGTTATATATATAATAATATAAATATACAAGAAATAAATGTTACAATATTCAATAAAAGTTACTTTTATGGTAGAAAAGTTCATTGGTTTGTATTTTTAAGTAGTTTAAAAAAAAATTTAATTCACGAACCGGTTTAAAAAAAATTAAAATGGCAGCGACTTTGAAATAGAGAGCTCCGTTTTTAAGTAGTTATCGCCACAAATTTCGTTTTAATTTCGGTTCGCTGAAATTATTTCAAGTAAAGAGCATTAAAAACTATTTAAAAAACAAACATGAACTGAACTTTTATTGACTATGGTAACATATATTTCTTGTATATTTATTTTTTCGGGTAGTCGTTTGTTAGTTTTCTGCTAAACACTCTTACTAAATTATATCGACGAAATATCGAAAAACAAAGAAACAAAAACAGTTTTGAAAAATAACGAAGCTTTACTTACTTTAGCAAAATAATCCGAAACAGCAAAATGGGATATTAAAAAAGTAAACACGTAATTACTTTAGTTTTTTAAAGCAATGATCGATATACATATGAATAAGAAGAAAATGGCACTTTTTAAAGCAGACCAGCTTCGTTTCAGTTTTACAGTATTGAACGGTGTAGTATTGCGCCGTCGGATTAAGGGTTGTACTGTTGTAATGTAAAGAACACGCAGAAAGGTTGTAATTAACTGAATACCTTCTAGTACACTGACAAAAAAAGCTTAAACAGATATATAAATAAAAATAAAAAGGTTATGTAAATGTTTTTAAAAAGACACGTAATCACGTGAGCAAGATTGCTCCTTCTTTTGACACGATAACAAGTAATGTTCTTATTTTTTATTATTTATCTATTTTCGAAAGAGTGCCAGGTGCAAGTAGAGAAGGAAACAAAACAGAGTTATGCAAAATTTGTGTCGAGAATTGTCTAAAGTTCTGACTTTTTATTTTGGCTTTCACTTTAATAAGAACGTCAATTTATGAGGTGATTTATTCGATACAATATCATTCAACTAAAAAAAAATATATAAAAGCTAACGTGAATTAATATTAAAGTTAAGGTGTTATTGTGGACCCTCATCCCTTTTAAAATCCTTGTTAAACGTTGTGACATATTTACATTCTATGAAGGTCAGGCGCGAACGAACACCCAATAATTTTATTATACCATATTTCGTACAAACTGAAACATAATTATCAAAGTATACTTACGCAAATAGGTATGAAAAATCTTGGTTAAAGTTTGTGCCATATTTTCATGGAGTACAGACGCGAACGCAGACCCCACACTTTTATTATACCATCCCTATTTAAGTTGAAACATGCTTATCAAAGTATTCTTCTGTACATCTATATCAAAAACCCTTGTAAACGTTTTTTTTTCAGTTTTTATTTCTATACTTTGGGGGCCAGGCGCAAACGCAGACCCCACAATTTTAATGAACCACCGTTCTGCCAGATCAAACATACCATTTTTGATCCTCGATACATCTATCATTATATGTAATCAGTTTTTTAAAATAGTCAACCATATAGGAGCCTATTCGTGACCAGGCACACACACACACACACACACACACACACACGCACACACACACACGCACACACACACATACGTTCAGCTTTATATTATAGATATATGCATGTACAGGGTTGATCGATAAATTGTCACCATAGAAAGGACATCATGATTCCATTATAGTTTGATAAAAACCGATTTTGAGTTTTTGTTTCACAATCTCTACTAGTTGGTCAGTCGTGTACAAATCCCAATAGCGATAAAAGCTGTCTACCAAGTATGAATGTCACACAATGTTCAACGAGCGAGATCGGAGATGCATCGCTGTACAACTCATGCTCTCTCTATGTTTCAAGTAACGATAACACGACCATTGCTAGCACACTCAAAATGTATCGTTGGAGTGCCACAAATGACAGGGACCTGTCCAGGGTGTATAAAACAAAATTTTCAGTAATGATTTCAAGTAAGGGGCACATCATGCCACCTCACATCTTCGAAGTTGGCGAAAAAGTCAACACCAATGAGTACCTGGATGTGCTGAAGACTATGATGATCTCCTGGTACAATCATGTGGCCGCTGGCAGACTCTGGGTATGGCAGGAGGACTCGGCGCCGGCTTACAGGTCCAAAGAGATCCAGGCTTGGCTTCAGAACGAGTGCTACAAGTTTGTATCCTTCTCTTACTGGCCACCCTCGTCCCCCCGATTTGAGCGCGTTAGACTATACCGTTTGGTTATACTTTGAGAACATCACCAACATGACCTCCCACAACACTATAGCCAGCCTGATCGCCGCCATCGGCCAAGCTCCCACCGGCGCGTGTGGAAAAGGCATGCTAGCTGTTCCGGACTCATATGGAGTCGGTGATTGAAGCTGAAGACGGCTACATTGATTAGATGTCAGCTCTATTACATACTCAAGTTATCTGAATTGATTTTTTCAATAAAAGTTTTAAAATTAAGATGTGGTGTTGTTTTCTTTAGGGCAACATTTTATCGTTCCACCCCGTATATAATTTATATTTCAATAGATGGTTAACTTTAGGACACGCTTTATATTATGAATGGTCCTAGCCTTTTATCGCGCTGAGTATTTTTCTCTGCAATTCTTAGTATTAAGTCGTTTACTAACTTCGTGATTGGAAGTCAACACGACTCGTTGAAACAAAAATGTTGTTTTTCAATAAGTGGAAAATACGTGACGTTTCACATATTCAACAAAAGAACTAATGCATGAACACAATTGTTTTTCTTTTTAAATAAAGCTGTTGCTATTGGTGTAGACAACTAATGGATTCACTTCCGCGGAAACAGAATTGAATAGAGAGAAAAAAAAATACACATTTTACCCAGGAATAATCAAAATGTCCTTACATGCAAGCATTGCTATTATATCAAACTTAAATTTTCTTTGTTTAAATTATATATATATTATTATGAGTAGAGTGTAGTCCTAAATAGTCCACTCTCCCAGGCTGCCGCATCTTAGCTTTCAGGAAGAGGCAGCTTATGGCTTACTGCCTATGGAGGCTCTACAAGAAGATGCCGATGGGGCTACTGAGGCAATTTTTAAATAACCAGAGTGCTCTTCCTTTAGAGACGCTGACTTCATTTAACCACCTTCCTGACCTTGTGTCACATTTTTCTGTGGTGAAAAAATATTAAATACCAACAAAGTTATTGCTTGTAGTCCTTGATGTCAGCCAAAACTAATGGAATGAAAAGTCAGACGAATCCCTACACTCAGTATCTTATTGTCAGTTTAGATTTTAGTTTAAATATGTGGGAAAAGTGTTGTTATTTCAGACGTCATAGATGATCCTATAAAATTTAATTCTCTGCCTTTTTATGGGTGTCATAAAACTAATATATCATATCGGTGTACCGGAAGTCAATATAAAATACTGAGTAATAAAATATGTTAAGATTTAACCAGTCTATTATTTGATGTAACAACACAATATATCTAACACTATAACGTATGATTAGAAGTAATTTACAATGTGGAGACGTTCCACACACCATTTAAATCATGTTTTCTATCACGTTCCTAAGTTAAACAAAATACTTAACATATTTGGTGTTTGTTTTTACTGTTATTTCACCCAAAACAAAACAGAGTGCCAGTTTGATGTAAGGGGCTAATAAGTGGAACCTTATATACAGAAATACTATGCAGGGACTTAAGCAGCGAGATAGCTGTTCACATTAAACTCGAACTTCTGCAGGGAAGCAGGGACCCGGAAGGAAATTCCAAAGTTCATAAGTTAGAGTGAAGAACCTATTTGAGTAGAAGTTTTCCATCATTTAGAGATCTCTTTAGTATACAGGTTGGGATTCTGCTGCTTGGCAATGACCTCAATATATTTATTCCAATTCGCATTACTTGTGAATATTAGGCCGAGGAGCTTGAACGAAGAACTTTTAGGTAGTGCATCATTAGTCATTACTAGGGCTAGCACAACAGAATATTCTTTGTATTGTTTTAGCTCTCGAGAGTGTATTCGTTTGTATCTTATGTGTTTTTATATAGAGTGATATGAATCTCGGTTGATTAACTGTGTTCAACTGTGTCAAATATATATCGAGAGTCAAAACAATGAAACGAATATTCTGTTGTCATAGCTCTAATCATTACAATCAGTGGGTGTAATTATAAAAGAATAGAAGCTTAGTCTTGGCAGCATTAAACTTACCATTACATTGACGGTCGTATCCCACTAACAGACAGGAGATCTTCCTCCGAGGTTTTAATTATTAGTCGTATCTAAATTAAAAGCAAAAGTAAAATAAACATGGTTACACGTCATCTTCCGGAAATACACAGAGGCAGATAATTCACAAACTTTTAGGAAAAAATCGTTACCGACATGATCATATAAGGAACATATGAGGTACCAAACTTTATTTCATTAACTGGCACTTTAAGAGGCAAGCTTCGTCTGTTAGATGTACTGCTGTGCATCTCCTGCAATTGACCAAGACAGATGTGTTTTTCAAATATTTATAGTCTATTTACGAATCACAAAACGAAACTAATAACATAACTTTTCTATGCATAAAACCCACGAACTCTACAAGCGTGTAACAAATTATTAATATTTTTATTGAATATATATTGCAGCTATATCGTACACTTACTCTGATTTTGTTTTGTCTCTCCTTTTGAAGCTGATTCATAATTTCACAATTATTGATCTTTTATCTTCTCTGTCTCTCCCTGTCTCTGTCTGTCTATCTGTCTGTCCGTCCGTCTGTCTGTCTGTCTGTCTCTCCCTCCCTCTCTCTCTCTCTCTCTATATATATATATATATATATATATATACATATATATGTGTGTGTGTGTGTGTGTGTGTGTGTGTACTAGCTGGACGCTCGGCCTTGCCCGGTCATACAATACGCTTAAACACGATATTTAAAGTTATGCAGATTGCGTGCGTATTATTGCAGAGTCAATCATCTACTAAATATTATAATATTATATATTACAAGGAATGACTTGCCCGGTTGACTAATTTAATATAAAAATTAGAAAATATTTATAATAATGTCGTTTTTCAAATTTCGTCTGTGTTTGTTTACAATATTACGTTAGTTGATATTTGGGCTTGACGATGAACGCCGTTGAAATGCCACTTTTGATTAATGTTTAGTTTTAAAATATGCAAACGAAAAAAATATGATTTGCGCCGGTTTTAAATGGTTCACCTCTTTTATCGTAAATGAGTGCATTAATAAAACAAATTAAAATAAGATAATGAGGTACACCGGAATTGAACACAGGGTTATTCGATCTGTAGTCGAATACTCTACTACTGAGCTATGTTTCCAGATGTCAACAAGTCCGCTTTTTTCTAAGAATAAATTATTTGTTGAAGTTTTATTATCTCCCTTGCCGGTGCAAACTAAAATATTTCCCTGTAATTTTTTTATTTATATGAAAAAAAAAGAAAGATTTTTAGGATTAGATTTTTTCGAATTCGATATTGCAACAATATGTAGTATAGTTACAATATATCTTTGAGTAATGCCACTATTATTTCAAGGTGTATTAAAAAGTTATAATCATTGGAAGCAATGAAATGAACTTTATGGGACGTATTTAAGTAAAAAAGCAAAAACGGAAATGCCAATTTCTCTCAAATCTTTTAATGCAGAGAAGGACTGCACGCCATTATTTAATCATCACTTGACAATATCAAAACATGTGGGTCAGATCGTATGTCTCTTATATTAATAAGGAATTATCTGCTGAAGTGGTCCTAGTACTCTTTAAACTCTACAACAGGTTAGAATATTTTAATCCTTGCTAGCGGTGTTCAAGACCTATAGCGAAAAAAAAAATTATGGCACAATCAGTCTCCTCCCGCGCTTCGCTACATCTTAGAACCATTAAATGGTCCTGAAGAAAATTTCAAAGGGATATTTCTTAATATTTTATGTTCAATAATAAAAATAATGTAGAATATTACACATCCATAAATCTACTAACGGACTATAAAGAAAGAACTATGGGACTGATTTTTATAGACGTTTACCTACCATATTATTCTAATACACTAATTTAATTTTGGTGCCTTCCATTTTCTCCCACTTTTGTGCTGATGAAGAGACAGTATCCAAAAATATATTATCTGCCAAGATTAAATAAATGGATATCGTTTCCGAAACGATCGTACATTTACTCTGATTATGTTTTGTTTCTCCTTTTGAAACTGATTTATAATTTCATAATTATTGATTTTTACCTTATCTCTCCTTCTCTCTCTCTCTCTCACTCTCTCTCTCTCTCTCTCTATATATATATATAGATTATATCTATCTATCTATATATATATATATATATATATATATATATATATATATATACATATATATATATATATATATAGCCAGTAGAGTTTAGTTTCCTAGAAGTACATCCAATGAAACAACATCTGTCTACCAAAATAGTGCTCAATGAGTGAACAGAGGAGGTATATTAATTTTACTGCCATAAATGTTTGTATAAATAAAATTAATATATATATATATATATATATATATATTCATTTACTCACATAAAATTAATATACGAAAGTATAAATTTATGTGTAAACTTTAAGTATTTAGTTCAAAAGTGCTCAATACGTAGGTAGAGCTAGTTAGTATAACTTACTATCTATCTATCTATCTATCTATCTATCTATCTATATATATATATATATATATATATATATATATATATATATATATATATATTAGCTGGACGCTCAGCGTTCCCCGGCGTTGCCAGGAGTTCCTTGTCATACAATACACTTAAACAGGATATTTAAAGTTATGCAGGTTGTGTTCGTATTATTGTAGAATCAATCATCTACTAAATATTATATATTACAAGGAATGAAGTGCCCGGTTTACTTATGGTTTCAATTCTAGCTGATGGAACACAAGTAATTTTTTAAACTTTTCAAATCATTACTATATATAAGGTACATTATAATAATCGATAGAGAAATGACCCCATAATAATAATAAATACGAAACCTGCATGGATTAAAATATACTCTCGCAAATTTTACAACTGAATAATGCTGGGCGGCCTATTATTTAATACGAAGATACATCCATGCACACTCGCATCAATATAATAAAGAACTATACTTATACTCTACAACGGAATGAATAAATATGTTCATTTCAATTAATGAGTGCTAAACCCTACAAGGTAGAAATGCACTGCAGATTAATTAAAGTTTTTATTATCTGCGATAACATTCAGCGTTAAATACACATAAATAAAGGCTGCATTTTTTGTAACTCTAAAAATACTAATTAATAAGAAAAGACTTCTTATCAAATGCCGATTGCATACGTTGTTAATTAGTGTTGGCAAAAAACAGTAAAAGGAAGAAAAAAGGAGTAGAGAGCTGCAAAACATTGTAGAAAATAAAATGATGAAATGAGTACGTGAAGTTAAGACATAAAAAACAGAAAAAATACAACAAATAGAAAAGAAAACCGAATAAAAACCGTTAAAGATAAATGACAACTAACAATTTTTGATCCCCCGACAAAAGGGGGGTGAACCTGTAGATTCACCCTTGTTTGTTCGTCCGTTCGTCCGTCCGCAATTTTTTCAATAACTACGCCTTGGCATTTTTAGAAATTTTGCGCTAACATTAAACATGATATGAGTAAAAGATTTACAAGACGGATTTTCCCGGAAAAATTCGGTTGCCCCCCCCCCCTAGGGGTTCCTTCGGGTTAAAATGGCTAAAATTGACACTTTTTGTGCTTATTAAAACAATTGATGCATTAGCTTTTTATGGAACTTTCTGAAAAGTTGTAATTAACTGATTTCTATGTAATTTTGTTTGTGTATACTTTGTGATAACTTTTCGGTGTGCCGCAGGGGCTCTTTTAGAGCTAATAAAAACACTTAATTTTTGGTACGATTTTACGATATTTGTCCAAAATTTTCTGTGTCTGTCTATTTAGTAGTTTTACATGGTGCTGAATTCAAATTTTAATATGTCAAAACCTTGAGGAGTTTTGCGGCTAAATGTGGGGGCGGAAATAATGGATTTAGTCATTTTTTTTTTTTTTTTTGCATGGTGCAGAACTCAACTTTTCATATGTTAAGGCTTTAAACCATACCGTTTGTTCATTTTCACAAGGATTTGGGGGCTTTTGGAGCTAAAAGGTGGGTGGGGGGAAATGCTGAACTTAGTAATTTTTTATGCTGCGTTCACAGGGGACCATTCATGCTTCACTTGTTTTATTTTTTCATTTTTAGACTAGCGAGGGACGCCCGGCCTTGCCTGGTCGTAAAGTACGCTTACATATATTTTTATTCTTGCAGGTTTCGTATTGATTATCACAAAATCTATTCTCTATTGACTATTATGCTGTACTTAATATATGGTACTGATTTCAAAAATAATATAACGCCCTAAATGCAATCAGCTAGAATTGAAACTAAAACATTTAGCACTCTAGCCGTTTTTCCTATCGCTTGAGCTATCGCAAGACAGATAAAAATATAGTGAAAATTAAACTATTTCAAACAACTTTAGAATTTGGACACACGCATAAGTAATAAAAATATATCGATGAATTGAAACAAACGTTTGAATTTCAACTTGCCGACATATTTCTACACATGTTATTCATCCGTCCAACTAGACATTTTACTCGTTATAAAACATCTTTGGTGAATGATTAGTATTTTTTGCTTATTTCAGTCTTATGCGACAAGTAGTTTAAGAGATTTTCGCTTAAATATTTACACACGCAAATATATATACACACACACACACATATATATATATATATATATATATATATATATACTAGCATGGGTGCCCGGCGTTGCCCGGCTGTTTGGAGGTGTATGCTGAGCAAAAAAAAGGGGGTAATTTTTTAAACTTTGACCCCTATTATTACTCCTGAAAATTTATTGTTTTGGGCTCAAATCAAGTTATTAAGTTAGATCCATGTCCACGGAAGCTATATCTAAAATTTCAAGTGTGTAGACCCAAAATTGTCGGAGAAGTTTGGTAGAGTTCTCAAAGCTCAAATCATTGAACTTTGACCTCTTAATCGCCAAATTTCTGGCTAAAAACCGATCACATAGATTTTTCCAAATCTCAGTACCCTGTATATCAAATTTCGAGTCTGTAGACTAAAAATTGACAGAGTTATTTCGTAGGGAAATGTACACAGACACACACACACACACTTTCACTTTTATAGATATATAGATTTAAAATTTGAGTCTGACAGAATGACAAAATTATATTGCAAACCGATATATTAAACAAACGAACTTCAAAGAGACAAATGAACACATAAGTAAAAACAATTTGTATAAGAAAACATTTATTATTCCACGTATTTTTTTACAGACCTGACGACTGAGGTTCGCTCTTAATAAAAATTGTTTTTTATAGTCTTAATTTTTACTTCCTTTTTCATAAAAAAACTAAAAAAAAATCAAGAAAGAAAAGAAATTTAATTTTATTTTTTCATTAATTTCTTTTTGTGCAAAGCAATTGTTTCAAACTTACTCTGTTTCCAAAATGTTTTTATTTTATTCCCCTCCCCCTTCATTCATTTTCCTCCGCATCCTGGCAAGTATTAAAATAAACCATTTATAATATTTATTTATGGATTTATTTACTTATCATTTCTTTTGTATCGGTAAATGAATTCCATTTTAAAAAAAACTGTAAAAGTCACGTTAAAGGTGATTAAGTTGGAAAGTAAGTAAAAATTTACCCGTTTTACTTTTATACGATTTCTGATCACTTTGAAAAAGGTGTGTGTGTGTTTTAAAAATGTTTTTTAACTGCTATAATCTCATTTATATATATATATATATATATATATATATATATATATATATATATATATATATAACAACGTGAGTATTCATATCGTGGGTTTGTATTACTGTACACATAGATTCGAAAAAATAGTCAAAAACAAATATATAAATAAATGTTATCAAAGGCAAGATAAGTTACTTTTCTTCCTAACTTGATATATTTTTTGTGTTTTTATTCAATGTAATATATTTATTCAGCTCGAAAAACATACAGTGTTTACCGATGTGTTGGAAAATTCAAGATGGCGTCTCACACCCTCTTTAACACCGTAAGTTTGGGAAAAGGTGTTATAAATAAAAAAACTATACAAAATACTATTAAAAACCCGCCGAATATATGTCAACCTATGTCACGGTAACATATATTGAGCGAGTTTTTAACAGTATTTTAACAGGGCACATCGTAAAAACTGACCCATTAATTTTCCTGAAGTAAAAACTATATAGTTTTTAAACTTTTAAAACTGTACATTATAAAAAGAAAACTGTTCGAGTGATTTTTTTTTACATGGGTGTCACCACTTATCAAGGCCCAGAGGCCACTCAAGGATAAGGGTTAATAGGTATACATTAGTCATTGTTATTTTAGCATAGTAAACAGTGGGAATTTTGTAACTTGGATCACTTGAAAAAGAAAACTGTTCGAATGATTGAAAATGAAAACAAAATAACAATGTAAATATATTGATAAGAAAAAAACAAAAACAAACGAAGTTTCCGTTTCAGGAACCCGAGTTTAATTTTATGTCGTAATCATTCAACTCGTTAGCGGTTTTATTCAGCGATTAGGGATAACTATACGACATATCTAATTACCAAAGCGATTTTTTTAAAAAAAATTTTTTATTAAAACTAAACCTGTTTAGTTTTAATGAACCAATTTTTTTAAAGCCAACACTTTAGTTATTTTGAGAACGTGCAACTGCACCCGAAAGGTTGATTAGGAAACTCCAAATCCTTTTATGACTCGAAAAAAAAGGGGCTTTTTATCGGCTTAAATGATAAACTAATGTTAAATATTAGTATTTAATATAATGAGATATCAATCTACACAATTTGCCATCGATTCTGAAATAAAATGAAATCCTGACATTGTGATCATTTTTGCAGGTGTTATGTGCCAAATATTGAAATAAGAATGTTTAAAGTCAAGTCTTTAATTTTAAAGTCGATTTTATTTATAAAATATCTTTTTAGAAATCAATCTCAAAAACAATCTGAACAATAAATCTCTTTTGTTATGGCTAAGTTTTTGTCAAGGGTAGAAATTATAATAGACAAGTATTCATCCATGATGAAATTTTACCGATTTCCTGGTTTACAGGTATTCTTGCTAAATTTCTTCGAAAGAATTGACATAAACAATACTTCAACTAAATACGTATATTTCATGCAATAATGACTTTTGTTTCTTCTGACTTTTCCTAAACTAAACATAAAACATCGGTTAGGGTTAGTTTAACATTCTGTAAAAGTACCTTCCGTTTTTTTTTGTTTTTTTTTTGTACTTCTGCAGAGAAGGTAAAAAACCGATAAAAACTGGATATATTTTTCGTGTTTTTATTCAATTTAACATGTTTATTCAGCTCGAAAAGAATACAGTGTTTACCGATGTGTTGGAAAAGTCAAGATGGCGTCTCACACATTCTTTAACACCGTAAGTTTTGGAAAAGGTGTTATAAATAAAAAAACTATACAAAATACTATTAAAAACCCGCCGAATATATGTCAACCTATGTCACGGTAACATATATTGAGCGAGTTTTTAACAGTATTTTAACCGGTTTTTTATTTATTACACCTTTTTCCAAACTTACCGTGTTAAAGAGAGAATCGGCCGCCATCTTGAATTTTCCAATACATCGGTAAACACTGTATGCTTTTCGAGCTGAATAAACATGTTAAATTGAATAAAAACACGAAAAATATATCCAGTTTGGTAGAAAAGTAATTTATCTTGCCTTTGATAACATTTATTTGTTATATATTTGTTTTTTGGCAACTTATTCGAATCTATGTGTACAGTAATACAAACCCGAAATGAATTTAAGACCACGAGTGAAATGAGAAAATGAAGAAAATCACATTTACTGTGTGTGTTTACTGTTTATGTAAGTCAGCGGGTTTGCTTGCCATAACAACGTGACGGTAGTGAACGTGTGTGTGTGCGTGTGTGCGCGTGTTCTTGCTAGTACTACTACTAAGTTTGTAGGAGCGTTTGATTTCGTGTAGTTTAGTTTCGTATAATAGTTTCGTATTTTTTTAATTTGTAAATAACAAGTTATTAAAAAATTAAACCCTTCCAAGATGGACAATAAATAAAGCCATAATATTTTATGGTAAAGGTAAGAGCGTAGAAACGATTGTTTTTTAGGAGATGTGATCATTGGATTAACCAATCAGAAATCGTCTGTGGCACACACATCTCTGTTTTTATAGATATATAGATAGATAGATTAAATGTTAAATAGATTTTGTAAATAGTACAGTTAGAATGATTAGAATATTTCCAATATGTAATAAGGTCGAGGTAATTAGTTAAAGAGATTTAATATAATGTGATATGCAAATGAGCATAAGTCATTCGATATGGGGGTGGTTTGTAGAATAGTATATAAAGAAATTAGGCAAAGATTCTTATGTCTCCTATAACAGAAACATCCTAAAATGGGTTCTAATGTCTCTCTACCAGGAGAGATCTACCCTCTTACCTCCTTTATATTTCGTTGATGATGGAGAGCTGTACACACAGACAGAAACACACGAACCCACGAACCCTATTACTTTATAAAAAAAAAATATATATATATATACCATTTTAGTAAATAGAAAGATCTATCTATACTCCTATTAATTTGAATTTTTGTGTGTGTGTATCTATATTCGTACTAAACCCTTTTTCTATTTATTTTAAAATAAAATACAACTTTCTTTTCTATGGGTTATGGAATTGCAGTCACTGGCAAAAGATCTAGCTAATTTGCATATTCTTTTTAACATTCATTTTAATTAATTCCCTATTAGATTTTTGGTTTCTTATGTAGTGATCATCTTCAGTTAACGTGTAATTATATTCATGCAGATATTCTACATTTATACTTGCGTAAAAGGTTTATAGTAAACATCAAACTCTTTCCATATTAATCCTCGGGCGAAAGAGCAGGACACACAGGAAATACAAACTGAAATAGAGAGAAGGAGAGTTTTAAAATATAATCTTAAAAGCATAAGATACAAGTTAGAAGCATCATTATATCAGGTTTGGCATAAAGCACCCTTGGTATACGTTAAATCTGACAACTACTACTG
>NC_136494.1:133124404-133134404 GCF_053919585.1 Euprymna scolopes | reverse complement strand
TGAAAAAAATTAAACCTTGACGATCCACTTAATCGTCAAAGCAAATGTTAGGAGTAAATGAATTTATTTCGTCTTGTAAAGGCTACCGTAGTTTCTTTAAAAGTGACGTTAAATTTTGGACATTTTTAATTTCGCCACGCAACATCTGTATATAGGGATAAAAAATGAGAATTATCTGCAATTCATGTACTTATGTTATATTTTTTTGCATATTCTTTTAGCAAATCATCCTAAATCTTATTTAGAAAGAATAAACGCATATTTGATTCAAAAACCAAGACAAAAATTGCAATGAATGGTGTCTTTTGGAAAATTTATAATTTAAAATTCAATTTAATAAAACAGAAAAATTTTTATATTATTTTGCTTTTCATATGATAAAATTTCAGCTTTTATCTTTCTGGGATAAGAATTTGTTCAAGAATAATGGATTTTAATTGATTTTAATTCGTTTAAAAAACAACTTGTTTTTATTTTTAATGTTTGACCGTGTCTCGTAGAAATCTATACTGTGGTATAAGTAAAAAATAAACAATATGAAACGATAATTATTTTTACAGAGGAGTCAAAGCTTATGAAGGCAGAGAACCTACTCGAGGATAGGGGGTTAATGAGTAAACATCGTGGTAAAAGGTAATGGTAGAATTTGTGTAAACATTTCGAATTTACAATGTCGGCTTGACAAGATTTCCTTTACGTGGAACTTGAAAACGACCATTTTATAGTCAGTTGGGAAGCAACCTGGTGGTACTTGGTTCCACAAACGGGCCTATCTAGGAAAGCAGCTTTGCTCATGAAAATTACGCAGTGTGTGTAGTTGGAAGAGTGTTTGTTGTGAATATTATACAGCTTATGGAAGCTTAGCCGAGCACCTGCCATGAAATAACGATAGAGCAGTAGTATAATCGCTGCATCTCTTCTGTGAGGAATAGGTCGAAGAGAGGAAAGGATTGAAATTGTAAATAAAACCAATAAGACGAGGACTTATAGTAATAACTGAGCAAATTGTGACGGAGATACCGACGCCAAATCGTTATTATTATAAGATATATATTTGATATCCTATGCAATAAACGTATTTAATTAAGAGTTTAATTTAACTCTTTAACTAATAATCAAGCTTGACGTTTTAAGCGATGAAACGAACGGGTTCCGTTCAGTTTTTGAAAGCTCACTTGGAGATAATGATTGCAAAACTAATCCCCAGGGGAAGCGTGTGGCAACTCATGAATACATTGTAACATCAGTTTTTAAGATAAGACGATTTTGTCGTCCGTTTGTTGAAACTAATAATCAAAGCGACAACAGTTGAGATAAAGGACAAACCAATATGGCTGCCAGTGTATGATTCATAATGACTTTACAAACGAACATTTCTCCTTTATTTCCACTGCGTTGTTTATCAGTTTCCTATATTAGCATTAAAGGTTTTTCTTTTCCAAAAATAAATAAAGAGAAACGCGTTACAGACTAAAGTGGACAAACAGCTGGATAGTTTTTTTAAGTGGTGTTAATACAGTATAGTAACGGTAATACACATTTATCTTCAGAGAAAAAATGCAGACCCCGATTTTTCTTTCTTTTCTCTTGTTTGTATGTAACGAATACGTTACATTATATTTATTTTGGTAGCCGTGAATTGTCTTTTTAACATAAAAATGGTCAATATGAAGGAAAAATGAAGAAAAAAAAAACGTTACCCCGGAAAATACAGTCACAAAAGGGTGAAAGGAAAAGAAAAAAGAAGAAAGAAAGCAGTCGCAAATAAGGACTTAAAAACAAACCCAGCCGAGAGTGGAGAACTTCAAACAAAAATTAAATTCAATCTTTGATACATTTGTTATATAGGTGTTTCATTATTATTATTATTATTATTATTATTATTATTATTATTATTATTATTATTATTATTGTTGTTGTTGTTGTTGTTATTGTTATTGTTATTGTTGTTAGGAAGTCTTATTAAAAGTGAGTCTTAGAGAGTCTTATTAAGAGAGATGTTGCGTTCTGTGTTCGTGTTATGAAGAGATTCATATATATAAAATGTTCATACTTAGAAGTGTAGTAGAAGCTCTTAGAGTGAGGAGACAATGTTGAGACAGTCTTAGTGTTCACATTGTACATATGAGATGTAGAGACATTGTGTATGTGAAGACATTTTAAAACACAGGATATATAAGACATATAATGACAATTTCACTTTACCTTTTGGTAGAATTACAACACAAAGACGACGTTTACAAAAACACATGATGATACGTTTATTTCTTCTTCAACCGGTCGGTGGTTTTCTTAGTCAGGAATTCAAAGTTTTACCTTCTATGTTTCAAAAGTGGCCGTCTCGCTTCCAGACGTTCGACTGTCCATCTCTGGACTCCGGACTGTCGTCTGTCGTCCTCCGACTCTCTCTGCTTAACTCTAAAGTTTCTAACTATATCGAGAACTTCCCATTTTCCATGACGTCATACCCATGTTACAACATGTGTCTTCTTTCACGTGTTCTGAAAATGTGTGTCCAATACATTTTACTTTGTTTACAAAAGGAATTTTAACCTATATTTCCAATATGTTAAAAATATGTTTATTAAATTATCCTATAGTCGCATTCCTCAATTCAATTTCATAACAGAATTGACAAATGCACATTCCTTTTCTTAAAACTATTTTATCTCTAAGCTAAACAATAGTTTGTGTTTACATTCAATTTTCTAATTCTCTCTCGTAATCTATTTCTAAACCTAAATTACGAGGTTCGAATTTCGTCTATTCTATTTCAATTTTACATTTAACTAATTCCCTATTTTTATACTTACAGGAAAAGGGGACAGCCCTTATCATGTAACATACATCATAGATTTGTTAGCTGTTTTTTCTTCTTGTCTGTCTACTATTGAATTTACTCCGGTCCATTTCAAGACCCTGAGGCCACTCGAGGATAAAGGCTAATGAGTGTACAGTGGTCATGGGGAACATGACATAGTCATAGTTAGTAGTGGTCATTTGGTAAATGGAGTGGTCCATCAATAAATTTTTCACATTAGACTTGAAGACAATCATATTGTAGTAAGTTAGAAAGCAGGAAAACGTAACAGAGTTCGACAGACGTGCAGTTTTAAGAAAGAAGCTGTGTTCATTGAATCTGTGTTTAGGGTTAGGCACAAATAAAGAGTGAGGAAAATTATTGAAGATGGTTTCAGCTAGACGAGTGTTTTTCGCGAAAGTCAGGACAGGGATATGTCCATAGCATAGAGCTCAGACAGGCTCTTACCATAAAAATAATGATAAACAGAGACAGGTTCGCAATGTCTATTCTGTGGGAAAGAGGTTGCAGGGAAGAAAAAATGTCATTCCCCACTAGGCTAAGAATTCTATTTTAAACTGCGTCAAGGCATGATAAGCTGCTTCTAGCAGCTCTTGTCCAGATGTGGCAACAGTACTCATCCTTGTTGATGTACTTATCTATTATAAAAGTAGATAATTGCATCAGCAGTGATATATCTACTGGAACGGTAGAACGATCCCACTATTTTCCGAGCAATCCTGGCTACGGATTTGATGTATATGTTCCATCTCAGATCAGGTGTAAAGGTCAGACCTAGAAGCTTGTAAAAACATGGAACCTCCTCAAGACGAGATCTATTCATTTCCATTGATGCCAGATGGGAATCAGCGTGTTGATGATGGAAAGATAGAAGCTTGCTTGTAGATGCATTAAAATTAACCAGCCACCTCTTTCCTCATTGCACCATGTGCTCAATATCAGAGAAGAGAGAATCAGAGAGAACTTGGTCGTTTACTGCCTATGAAGTGTTGCCATAGATGGTAGTATCGTCAGCATAAAGTTTGACAAATGATCTTAAGATGTGAATTGAGAGATCATTAATGTAGATCAGGAAGAGAGGTGGGCCCAAAATTAACCCTTCCGGGACTCTAGCATTAATACTGTAAGCTTCTGATTTACGCCCATCAACCACTACTCTTATGAATCTATCAGAGAGAAATGATTTAATAATTGAAAAGATATTTCCCGCTATTCCGTAGCCGGAGATCTTGTGCTGAAGACCTTTTTGCCATACCATATCAAAGGCCTTTGATATGTCAAGAGCAATTGATCTAGAAAAGAAAGCCTGCCTCAAGAGATTCGTTAATCTTATGAGATATAACCGTTAGCACATCTGCTGTAGATTTGTGTTCTTTTATTGTTTAGTGTTCTTTTATTGTTAAGGTCGGTTTAATTAAAGTCTTGTAAAGAATTTTTTGAAAGGGAAGGTATGTAACATAATGCATATGAGAGCGTGAGAAAATATCAGCAGCATCAAAGCATGGTTTCCCACGAAAAGATTAGCAGAACCCGAAAAAAGCGGATATGAAAATTAGAAAGTGTGTGCAAAACGAAAGAAACAAACGAGAGAAAAATTCACTACGTATTCGGGGCAGAAACAAAGTGGACGTCGAAGGGAATGGACGTATGAAGTCGAAGACGAGAATGGGTCGGCCGGACCCAGCGTGCAGTCGGAAGATAGGGAAACATGTTTCAAGCTAATATGGAGAAATGGCAGCGAGAGACTTTTTAAGTGGTATCAAAAGTAACGGTGATAAAACCTTTTGTAAAAAAAGAATAGATGCCAAACCGGATGTTTATTTGTTTATATGTTTGAATGTAACGGCAACGTTTAAAATTTACTGCTGCATACAGTAATATTTTTAAATGATTAATGGATAAGTTTAGAACCCCCCTACTTATTAAAAGTTCATGCACATGCACCAACCTTTTGTAGTGATGTCATAAGATGAACATGTATTACAGTTCTGAATTTTTAAGATAAGTAAGTAAGAATATTTGTTTGCGAGATTAAACAAATACTTGTTTTTCCTCATATTTTCTTAGTTTGTAAATTCTTTTCACGAACTTAAAACTGGCAAATTAACTTAATAAAATTTTAGGCCGTTTTTATTATAAATATTTCAAAATAACATATCCGAGGGTTTTATTTTATTTATATTTTTGATTAGAACCAATATACGCAATCTCGGAATAATGGATGTAAACTTTTCTCCAAATCAAATATTGTGCCCTAAGATGTTTTCTACTCGTGTGCTCTTAATTCATTTTAAGGGAGTGGGTTCTTAGAAAAATAGTCCATCTAGAAACAAAAGTAGAAGTACGATTTCTAAAATTCACACTAAAGATTTTTGCCCAATCATGGTTGCGAAGTCATGCTGCTTCCATTGAACGAATAGAAGATTCTGTTTGAAATTCCGTGAAGATTCACGAGTTCAAAATAAAAGATTACCGAGTTTGAAAAAATACACTTGACATAAGCTGGAGGTTAAATGACCGAAACGTTTTGTAAATAAAACTCAAGATGGGAATAGTAGTTCGAAGTATCCAAAAAAATAGGAAAACGTAATGTTTTAATACGATTTAAAAATGCTATCATTAATTATGAATCGGAATGTTATTTCATGGAGTAATTGATAAAATTTGGTGAATTGTATTTTGAGAAACCGAAATATATTCTACTAGATGTAATTGTATCAGCAAAGTATTTGTGTACATATTTTATATTTTTTAAAATAGGATTTTTATTTAAACGTCTCAGACGGACCTTTACGCCTGACGTAAAATGGAAGACCTACATCAGGTTTCTTGCTAAAGTGACTGGGAAATTTTAGAATCATTCTACGCTGCAGAAAGTATCTCACTCCCGATGAACTCTTGTACCTGTACAATGGCTAAATGCTCCATGAAATAGAGTACCGTTGTCACATATGAGGAGGAGCTCCTAAAAGTACCTTTTCCCATATTGACAGGGTAGAAAACTGTCTTTGAAACATAGTGGACGAGGATCATTTTGCTTCTTCACTTCAGACGTTGCGAGACCATCTCTGATTTATTGTTACTTTTATGATAAGTGCTCGACTGAGCTTACATCTATGATCCTCCCTTGTGAAATGTACGCAACAAACGCTCGTTTAGTTACAAAATCTGTCAACAATATCCCACACTCTGTAGCTGTCCCTTAAATTAAACAAAAATTACATGAATAGAGCTTCTTAACTCGAACTTTCCGTCTGTGGAACACGATAATGTGGGGTTGCTTTCCAACTAACTATAACATTACCGTTTTCATGCCTAATGTAAATAATATTTTCTCGAGTTGTCGTCATTCCTTAAGTTCTCCTTTACTTACCGTTACGGTGTTGTTAAACGATCTACCCAGTACTCATTAACGCTTATCCTAGAGTGGCTTCCGGACCTTGATAACCAATGACCCTCTAATCATTTCTGTGATTGAGGACCGGAAGTATGGTCTATTTTGATTCAATCTTGAAAGTTGTGAAATAAAGGAAAGATTATTCACTTTTGAATGAATAAAGTGAAAATGTTTATATTTTTGCGAGATGTGAAGATCACCGTGCAATCTTCTTGCATCGAAGTTTATTCCAAGAAACCTGAACACTGACTATTGTGTATTTTGTTACATACATTTGTTTATATGGAAACGATAGTTACTTGTTGAACTTGGTAAACGTAAGAAGGATACCAGAAACTTACACATATTTACTGCGCAACGAAATTTCATGAGATGCGAGGAAGACTATTTATTTATTATTGGAAGTTAATGTCATAATAATAAAATAGATGTGAAAAATAGTTTAGAATACACAAATGCATTTAGGTTTTATTAAACAAAAGGCGACGTGGTTGGTGACGTCGCGGAGACAGAGAAAGGGTTTGATATACACGTAGTCAGTAAAAGACTTAGCTAGCCACTGGGTTAGTTAGCGGCAGAAGTTTTAGGCTGCGAGTTAGGTTTTCCTTCGCACCTGGAAGTTAATAGGCGCAAAATAGCAAAATGTAAAATGTGATAGCCGTTGCGTAATTCCGATGGGGACACAAGAACGCGACATAAATGTTAATGTAAGAATTATAATTCGCGTCATGATTTTTTCCTTTTGTAGGCAAGAAAAGAAAAATGGAAGAACTATGAAAAAATAGAAAGGATAAAACAATGTATATCTCCTTCTGCTGATATCGCCACATAAAATGTTACAAGTTAGAAAAGCATTTCATCCAAGGCATGAAAATTGTTAACCAAAATGTTTTTACTATAGACTTTAAAAACAAAGGTACAAGATTCAATTTGAAATTTATTCATCTTCAAATTGTACTTTTATAAATTTTACAAAGTAAGGTATGCAAATTTAATACCTTACTTTGTAAAATGTATAAAAGTGCACTTTGAGGATAAATAAATTTCAAATTGAATCGTGTACCTTTATTTTTAAAGCCTATAGTAAAAACATTTTTTTAACAATTTTCATGCCTTGGATGAAATGCTTTTCTAACTTGTATCCTATCTTTTTAAGATTATATTTTATTTAATTTATTAATTTGGATTTAAAAAAAGATGAATGTGATTTTGTATGTATTTATAAAAACTCTCCTACTCTCTATTTCAGATTGTATTTCTCCTCAGACCACAACTCATTTTGATACCCCCTCTTTGTATTATTACAGGTCTGAATATTCTCTCTGTTTCAGTTTGTAATTCTCCTCACTCCACAACTCTGTTTTGCAACTCTCTCTTTTTCATACATGTCTGAAGAATAAGAAAATCTGAATTTTTTTGACAAAAACTTTAAAATAACTTTTTTAGATTAATTTTTTTAAAACTTCTTGCAGAATAGAAAATCTTTACAATTTAATAAGGAACATATTTCATATAGGTTTCATCAAAAATATTCAGTAGATAACGAAAAAAATAGCGATGAAAATTTCAAAAGGAGTGTATAACTGATTACGCTCAATAGTAGTCCTTGCTAGCGAAGGCCTTTGTTATTGTTATTCTATTATTATTATTATTATTATTATTTAAAACATTTTGTGCCCTGCTCTTTCGCGCGAGGACTAATTGGTCGTTTTCTGTTTAGAACTGTCTCGTATTTTATTGTTCCATCCTGAACTGGACTTGAATGTATATACACCCAAAATGAACTATAGATAGACCATCCGACATAACGCTGCTAGAGGACCACACGTATACATAAACACCTTTATATATACAGCAGGACTCGACAGACATGTATAAATAAATGTACCTGCTAGTTATATGTAGACGTCACTATGCAACTTGTATGACTATGTAGTCCACTATGCAACAATCATTAAAATGCAAATGGTAATGTAGTAAAAAAAACATAAATAAAGTAATTACGAATACTTGTCGTGGTTCAGTACGTACGACCCAGTTCGTTATGAATGGATAACGTAATGAATTAAGCAAGAACCGAAAATTTTATAAATTGCAAATATATTTACTATATTTTTTTAAACAAGTATTTTCACTTTTTTACAACTTTTGTCCGATCAACGAAACTTTCATATCAATATCGAACTTATCAGTTTAGGATATTTTTCACGGAAGTCATGCTTTAATATACACACTATCATGTCATGGTACATAATATGTGATTGACGAAGTATAAATATTTTAGCATTGCTGCAATCTACAACAGACATGTAATTATTTTTAGTCTAGCAATATTTTTTTATTTTGTAAATATATAACGTATTAGTTTTTGCATTTCTCAGGAGAGATTTGATGCATGTGATGAATGGTTAATGTCAGCATTTTTCAATAAACTATTTTATATATGCTACAATAAAACTTTCAAGACAATTTGTAAAATCGAAGCCGATATATATGTGCAAGCAAATAGATCAGTGTCGAAAATAGGATAAAAAAGTTGAAGCTTTTGTTTCATTATTTACGAAATCAAATGAGCGTCATTAACGATTTGCGCTTTTGCCTTTTGGCCGTCAGAGGCTCGTTTGTTTCTATCCAGTACTGAGCGACGAGAAATTCAATTTTTCCGTGGCCTTTGGCTTTGCAGACAGTGTATTAACCAGCGTTCGAATATCTCATTAGTCTATGCGTGGGTTAATATCTGGAGGAAACACGTCTATACACATAAGTATACAAACACATATGCATACATAAACGCACACTGATACACAGGGACACAAGCATCCATTAACACACATGTATATATATAAAGAAACAATGGTTTGGAGTAAGAATATGACAACAATAAGTAGGTAACTACAGAGTTAATCAACAGAATAGTGGGGAAATCATAGGAATTACAACCAGTCGCTCAAAAATACCGCACATATATCAGCAGTTCAATAGAAGATGAATTAGATCTTCTAGTGATAAAGTAGAGTAAAAAGGAGTTAAACATTGATACAAAATAATGTTCAACGAATTTAAAACAATTACAACTTTACATTGTGTACGATCGTATCAGAGATGATATGAAGCTTATTATTATACGAAATGCCTTACATGTTTCCAGAGTTTTTGTACAGGCATTTAAAATTGTTATAGACCCCTGAAAATCCAGTATGTTATTGCTATATATCTTATGAAATTTCAGGTTAAAATAAACAGATAAACCAGGAATTGGAATACATTCTACTAAAGCTGTGGTTCCCAACCTATTTTGGGCCATGCTCCACCTAGGAATTTCTAAAATCCTGATGCCTCCCCTTTGTGATATTTAATTTTTGTTATTAAAAATCCCTCTGTTATTCAGTAAAGTAAACTTAAAAAGGCCATTAACTTGTATCTAAACAAGGTTTCAAAGAACATGGCATGAATGAAAGAGAAAAATTTTAAAACGAAAGGACATTTAAATAAATAAAGTTTTAAATTTAAAACATATAATAGAGAACTGAAATTCGAAAATATCAAATTTTTTAAATGAAAAATTATTTTATAATACTTTTATCATTTTAATTATTGAATAATAATATTCAAACAAATTAAATTTAGCTTACATTAAAACGTCTGTTAGTGAGAGCCACATTCAGCTAAATATGAAAATGGGAAGGGTAACAACAATTTTCTTGCTAAGTTGGTTGAATGTGGTTATTTAGTTTCTGTCTCATCACAAAGCCATGACATCACTTCTTTTATATTGAATAATA
>NC_136494.1:132971904-133121904 GCF_053919585.1 Euprymna scolopes | reverse complement strand
AACCGCAATTGCGATTGAATAACGAATGATTCAATGCCAGATATTTTGCATTTTGTGAATAATTCGGCATTTGATACCTTGTCGCGGAGGCTAAGACCACATATGGAGCGTAGACAGCTTTTATGGAAAACGTCCAGCTGATTAATGCGATGTCTGTATGGGCTCCATGACTCAGACCCATAAAGAAGAATGGAAAGAACAACAGCACGGTAGACAAGGATTTTTGTGTCTAGTCGAATACCCCTTTCGTTCCACAAGCGATGGCGAAGATTTCCAAAGGCAGAAGTGGCCTTAGCAATCCTGTTGACAATTTCATCATCAAGAGAACCGCCCTGGTTCACCTTGTTACCAAGGTAAGGAAAGGACTTGACATAATTGATATCATGACCGTCGACTTTCAGCTTGCGCGCAGGAAATATATACTCTGGTGGATTTTGCTTTACGCCTTCAACTTGTTTCGGAGTAGGGTGTGGCTGATGCACTACCTCAGTCTTCCTTATGCTAATTGTCAGGCCAAAGTCCTTGCACGCGGCTGAAAATCGATCAAGAAGAACATGAGCTTCTTCAAAGGATGTGGCTACCAGTGCAGCATCGTCAGCGAAGAGCAAGTCGCGAATAATTTCGGTGCGAAGAAGAGACTTGGCCTTAAACCGTTAATGGTTAAATAAGCCACCGGATGACCGAAATTGAAACTTGACACCATTGTCCAAATCATCAATCGCATGTTTCAGCATTAGTGAAAAGAAGAGCGCAAAGAGGACTGGCGCCATTACACACCCCTGTTTGGTCCCATTCGTAACATCAAATGGATCAGACATCATACCATCTGAGACAACATTGGCCTTCATCCCCTCGTGAAAGGAAATGATCACGTTCAGCATGTTTTCTGGAATACCAAGCCTTCTTAAAACTTGCCAAAGAGCATCGCGATTCACAGTGTCGAAGGCTTTCATGTCAACAAACACCATATACAATTCCTGATTTTTCTCACGGACCTTTTCCGCTACCTGACGTAAGGAAAATATCATGTCAATGGTGCCGCGACCCGACCTAAACCCACACTGGGACTCTGGATACACCTTATCAACGAGACGATTTATGATTCGGTTTAGAATGAGCCTAGCCAGAATCTTTCCTGCAATTGAAAGCAGAGATATCCCCCGATGGTTGTCACAGACATTCTCATTGTACATGACTTAAGTCGATATCCCAATGATATTACGGTTTCAGATTGAATTGATTAATATATACATATTTATATACACATTTAAATTTCGATATCCTATTACGCGTATACACTAAGATAATGATGACATAAGTGTATTATAGTGTGATATGTGTGTGTTCGGAAAAAGTACGTATATATATATATTTATATATATATATATATATATATATATATATATATATATATATATATATATATATATATATATATAATCTGGCTGTGGAAATAATTATGTATTCTCTCACATTCTGAAGGTTCTATTGCTGATTATTCGCTAGGTTGGCGTGCCGTGATGGTAACGTTTTTACGATTATAAAATTCCTACTAGTGAGACGTCGGCTTGGGTTATAGCTGGTTGAATGAGCACGTCTCTTGTTTGGAATGAAATAGATTAATTTTCACTGTCGGATTGTTTCCGCGTTCGCTTGATTTGTGTAAGTTAATAGGATTTCTTGTGTGTGTGGTGGATTTGCTCAACTGATAGAGTGCCTGCTTGGATTTCAAGAGGCTCAGGTTTCAAATCCGAGTTATGATGCGCCTAAGCCATGGGCCCAAATGAGGGCAAAACCCGAGTCCTGGCTGTCATAGCTCTTGTGAGCTGTGACTTTGTCTGGCTGTGGAAATAAGTATATATATATATATATATATATATATATATATATATATATATATTTCTATAGAAATATTTTTTAATAATATATATCAATACTTATTTAAAAAGCTTGATATAATAATTAAGTGATTGATTTTTCGCTACGAAACATACCGTCAAGAATTGTAAATGCCAACAGAATTAAAAGGAATAAATTATAAGATGGCCAACATCATGCAATTAGGAATATAGTTCTTTTGTCATTTATCAAAGATATATATATATATGAGGTTAAGGTTTCAAAGCCCGAGTTTGGATGTGCCTAACTGATGAGCCAAAATAACGACTAAACGTTGTCTGGCTATGGAAATAAGTATATATATATATATATATATATATATATATATATATATATATATATATATATATATATATATATTTCTGTAGAAATATTTTTATATTATATATACATCCTTATTTATATATAGAGAGAGAGCGGAGAGAGAGGGAGAGATTTTTTTATATTTATATATAAATCATAATGATGCTTCCATACATGTATATCAATGTAGATAAAGAATTGGGATAATTTTTTGTTTCATATCTATCACTATTTTATATTCAGATATGTAGGTAATTATTTATTTAATATCTATCACTGCTTTATAATTATATGTGTAGGTAATTATTTGTTTGATATCTATCACTACTATATTATTTGATTTGTAGGTAACTATTAGTTTATTATATATCACTGCTTTATACTCGTATTTGTAGATAACTACTTATTTAATGTATATCACTGCTTTATAAATAGATATGTAGGTAATTATTTGTGTAATATAAATCATTGCTTTATTATCTAATATGTAGGTAATTGCATGTGTAATATATATCAATACTTTATAATCTGATATGAAGGTAATTAATTGTTTATAAAGACTGATTTTTTTCAGAACGCGAATTTTAAATTAAAGGAACACACAAAAAATATATTTGTTATACAAATTTGTGATTTATTATAAAGATTTATTTTTGTCCTTTATTATTTAAATAAAATCGTGGGCATATGGTGTAATATAGCGGTCGAATTTTCAGAATCTGTATGTATTAAATTAAGCTATATTTCAGCAAAAACTTGACGAATGTTTTTGCCGAAATATAACGTAAACGATAAAGATACGGAACTTAACATATCTCCAAGAAAATCATTTAATTACTTAAATACCGCGAACTAGGTGGCAAGTTAGTATATCCATTTCGTGAAATATTTTGTTCAGCAAATGTAAATAAATTTGCACAATTTGCAAATGCGTTTTAGATGTTAATCACTTCATAATGAATTGTTAAATGAAGCCGAACTTAAAATAAAAGATGGTCACTGAATCTGTAATTAAAGAAAATAAATTTGTGAATTTAAAGTTAACTGCCCGCAGAAACACCTTATATTAATGTTATCGGTTAATTTTATTGCAAACTTAAAATCTTATAAGTACGTTTGATAGCAGTCTTGATAGGCACTATCATCAGTCGATTAAAAATTCCAGTTTTCCATTTGCTCCTGTGCATGGTGAGTATTTGCAAGTAATTATGGGAAACATTCTAACGGATCTTTATCACACTAGAGTCCGTTTTATATAATATGCGTAATGCTTGCCAAATTACACGGGATGGACATATCCAAATAGATTTCTAACCTACTTTAGTCATCGGAAGATTGATTGATAACTGCTTTAAAACAAATGTTGTGTCAAACCTGAAAGCAACATTCAATGGACTATCTTCGTCAATGGGTTTATTACTCTCTTTAATTCTCACGATAGTGATCGACATAATATACTACGGTGAAGACCGTAGTGTTCATTTTAACATAAGTATAGTCCAAGGCAGTTCCGATTTCAATACATTATCGGAAACTCGATAGCGTACTCGGTCAGTCCTACGATGTCGGGGTTGATGCGCGATTTTTCTATCCCCGCCGCAACAGTGACTCGCGGGAAAAGAACAAAGATAAAAAATAAAAGAATAAAAAATAAAGTGAACAGCTGAAGTCTCAAGGAATACGTGTGTTGTGGGTCGTATTTCTCTTCTTCTAGGTTGCTCGCCCGTTTCTCCTGCTTGCTGTCTCCTGAAAAAAATTACTTCAATTTGTATCATTAATTGCGAGTTTGCTATGAATTCGGCACGCGCCAAATAATTGACTCCAGATGTAATCTTTAGTTTTTGTTTATAAGGATTAATTATTAGTTTTTTTTTTTTATTAATTAGTACAGTTATGAACATGGAAAAAGAAAAAAAATATATGTAATACCTTTTTTTAACAAGCAACCTGCTTCAACAGTGACTTGACGAAATCTTTGTTGACACCCGATTGTCTCTCCTCTCCCTCTTTATTTGACGGCCAGTAAACGGGGCATAGCGCGAGTGGAGTGGACAGCCCGACTCTCAACATTATATGGGAATTCCTGCTCTCGACTGACGAAAAACCGCTCTGCACAGCCTTTTCTTGGAAGGTAGCGATGTGGGGGTTGGGGAGTCTGCGATTTTAATCCAGCCAATCCATCTTTATTACGTCAAACTCGGATTCGCACTGAATTGGCAATTATCCAATCCACTTGTGCATATTTATTAGATAACTTTCCATGCATAAATTTCTTTTCCACACAAGTTTTTACACGGCGAAATACTAGAAACCTTTACCTCACGGTCATATCCAAGGCAAAATATTACTATTCGATACCATGTAACGATTCCCATCAAAAAACAATATTATTATTATTATTATTATTATTATTATTATTATTATTATTAATGTCCTGAATGTATATTTTTCTTCGTGCAATTTGCGTCACCAATGAAACTATTTAAATGAGCAAGACTACCTAGTTATTGCCCGGGAGTGCTCACATAATAAAAAGCTCTAATTCAGCTCTAATTCACCCGTTAACGAGGCAATTATAGCCCATTACAGGTGGTTGGATCACATAATAGACAATACAGACATCGTGGGCGCTGTTTATAATTAAAATTAGCAGCGTGAAAATTACAACCAATATACAACCATCTGTAATACTTTTATTTGATTATTTGTGACATCCCTTTATATTCACAGTAATTATTACTCATTCTATTTGGCTATTTGCAAATATAAGGATTTAAATTTTTGTCTATTAGTATAGAAACATACCTTGCTTTTTTACGTGGAGGTCACCATTTATCAAGACGCGGAAGCCACTCGGGGATACGAGTTATTGCGTGTACAGTAATCAATGGGATAGTATCGTAGTAGTCGTTACTATTGGAGATTTGATAAAGTGTCTTACTTAAGGAGGCGGTTCAGCAGGAATTTTTTTATGTTGGACTTGAAGACATCCAAGTTGTAGTCAGGTGGGAAACAGGCAAACGGAAGAGAGTTCCACAGGCGTGCACTTCTAAGAAAGAAGATTTGTTCATGGAATCTACGTTTTGATTTAGGCACAGATAAAGAGTGGGGAAAATTAATGACAGTGGTTTCAGCCAGACGGTTTTAGATATGCTTTTTTAGATATGCACTATTTAGTAAATTTATGTAAGTGTTATATAGTAGTCATCTAAAAAGCAGAACTTTATACGGACAAACAAATTCACTTGCAAGTGTTTGTATGAAAAAAACATTTACAATTAATTCAGATTGCACTATCATAATAGAACATTTTCTTTTTAACGTTCTCATTAGTTACACCAAAGTTTTCAAAGTATTTGTTAACTTACATGAATTGTTATAAAACTCATTTCGAAAGCCAGATCGTGCCATTTCAAGATAATAGAAAATACCAAACACATAATAAAGCATTCTTCTTTCTATTTTTGAAACTGATGTCCAATCACGATGAAACTAAGCAATTTCTTTCCAATTTCGCATGCGAATATATTTTGCATTATTTGGAGATTATGTGTGCTGTATGATGTTGATAACACACACCTGACTTCAATGCTATTTTCGTTTTCAGTTAATAAAAACAATTACGAAAGCATGCATTTTGTTCACACCTTATGAGAGTAGATTGAAAATTCTCCGCAGACCAATACAATAAATGTAAATGATTCGTTGTCAATAAAACTCTAAGGAATAGCACCAATTATTGTTAGTGAGCAAACATTGTTGACAATCTGTGTGAGAACTTCTTACGAGTAGCAGTAATAGTATTAACATTTATTTAGTATTAATATCAAGTCGTAGAGTAACTATAAACAACATAATGGGATGCGGTGAATATATATCATGCACTATTTCTTTTAAGTTTCTTAATTTTTTATTCAAACTATTATATATATATATATACATATATATATATATATATATATATATATATATATATATATATATATATATATATATATACTAGCATGGGTGCCCGGCATTGCCCGAGTATTTGGAAGTGTATGTTGAGCAAAAAAGAAAAAGCAGTCAATTTTTTTTTAATTTGACCCCTATTATGACCCCTTAAAATTTATAGTTTCGGGCTCAAATCACTTTATTAAGTTAGATCCAGGTTCAAGGAACCGATATCTAAAATTTCAAGTGTCTAGACACAAAATTGTCGGAGAAGTTTGGTAGAGTTCTTAAAGGTCAAATCGTTGAAATTTGACCCCTTAATAGCCAAATTTCTGGCTGATACCCGTCACATCGATTTTCCCAAATCTCAGTACCCGGTATTTCAAATTTCGAGTCTATAGACTAAAAATTCCCTGAGTTATTGCGTAGGGAAATGCACACAGACACACAGACACACAGACACGTTCACTTTTATAGATATATAGATACATACATATATATATATATATATTTATATATATACACATTAATATAGATAGAATGAAAAACGATACGCTTTCTAAATATGTCTGTTCTTCGTTGTGCAGTAAGTTTAGTTGCTTCCTTGTTTTATATGAAAACATAGAATTGTTTAAAAAATGTAGATTATGGTCAATCATTTTTGAACTCCCGCGAAATCTCTAAAAGAAAGAATTCTTGTCTAGAAAACGAAAATGTCGATAATAAAGAATAAAGATATCTATTTCATGAATCTGCGGTGTGTCAGTACAGGAATCCCCTTGTAGCTTAACGCTGAGCGAAGCTTAAAAATGAAAGTATTGATTTTAATTCGCGCATTGATAAACCGAAATAGCAGCTAAATACAAAACCTAAAGATGATATTGATTCAGAAGGTTCGCCAGTTTTTGTCTTGTTCGCACGGGGTGATTAAGCTGATTTTATAACAGACTAGCATTTCAGCCCGACGATGCCCGGGAGTTTGGAGGTGTATGTTGAGCAAAAAAAGAAAAAGAAAGCGGTCAATTTTTTTTAACTTTGACCCCTATTATGACCTTTTACATTTATTGTTTTGGGCTCAGATCAGGTTATTAAGTTAGATCCATGTCCAAGGAACCTATATCTAAAATGGCAATTGTTTATACCCAAAATTGGCGGAGGAGTTTGGTAGAGTTCTCAAAGGTCAAATCGTTGAACTTTGACCCCTTAACAACCAAATTTCTCGCCGAAAACCGATTACAAAGATTTTCCAAAATCTCAGTACCTTATATTAAATTTCGAGTTTGTAGACTAAAAATTGACAGTTATTGCGTAGGGAAATGTACACACACACACACACACACACACACACACACACACACACACACAGGCACGTTAACTTTTATAGATATATAGATTGGATGCATTTTTCCCTTTAAATTGTTAAAAGGGTGCCAACATATCCAGGAAACAGAAAAAATGGAGCGTTAGATATTAGTTCTTTAACAAATTAAATTGAAATTGAACACGATCAATAAAGTTATGGTAAATGATACGATTATACAGCATATCACCGTCTAACCAATTCAAGAAATGAATTGGTGTGTTATCACAAATATCACACCACACAATAGATAGATTATTGTAAATAAAACTCACAGTCTAGTGTTCGTATTAAGACTCATTGCGATATTTAAGCGAGGTCACTTGTACTATATTGAATGTTCTCGTTCTAGATTAGTCCAATCAGAATGTCGGCGTAATATGAGAGTTATGCGTTGTACATAAACATCTGATTTTCGGATGAGTAATTATCATGCGATATACGATAATTATGAAGCATGTAAAACATAATAAAATTTAGAGATTCTTGAATACTATTAAACCTCGAAGATGTAAGCCTAGAGAGAACTGAAAGTAAAAACAACCGACACAAATAAATATTTGAAGATATTTAAGAAATCGAGGCGTAAACAATTCTATAAAAATGGCTGAATCCAGCATTAAATAAGGTGATATAAAACGTTTTATTTATCACTACTAAATATGTATTGTGTTCTTAATTCTATGTTCCAGACAAATTACTTTCATTGGTTCATTTAATCATTACATTTTGATGTGATCAAATCTTGTGTAAAATATTTTTAAAATGTGCACATGTAGCGATGCTCAATATTAAAGTGTCTTAATAAAAATGTAATAGTGAATTCGACGTCTTTATAGTTTGAGAAGTTATAAGTATTCGTGTGTTATTTTATTTATAACTTCTTTAGAAATTTAGACACAAGACCAGCTGTGGGTTTGATTAAAGAGTTTCTGTGGAAAAAAAACTGTTGTCAAGGTTGTCAGTCTGTACTGTTACTACTTAATAACAGACACTTTCCAAACAACACAAATAAGTTCACTATTTTGGTTGCTGGCGGTAATATCATCACTCAAATTTGGCGAAAAACCTAAGTAATGTAATAATCCTTGAACTTAATTTTAAAAAGAGTTTTGTTTAACTAAAAGACTTCACAAAAAGCATGGTATGAAAATTAATTATTAATTATAAATATTATTACTTATAATCTGGTAATTCTAATCCAAGACATTATGTTTCTTCATTTACTTATTAAGAATGCGTTCCCTATCTGTTACCAATAATAATTCATTTTTTTTTCTTCTTTCGGTCATTATTGCAAATCATTTTGCGCTTTTGCAACAGCCATTTACCATTAAGTCCTCGCTTATAACGATCGATATCTTTCCTTGGGATTTAAGTGATATAAAGATTAATTAGAATTCCAGTTCCTGTCTTGGGCGTTTCAGTTGGTTAATTCTCTCTTCTTGGACTTTTCAGGCTTATAAGCTCTCAATTCCGTGGCTGAAAAAATGGCCCATTAGTTGCTATCGTGTCATATGGTAGTTTTAGTGCGTTTGGACTCGTATAATATTTTATCGTTATTTTTAACTACTTGTTTTATTGTAATTTACCTGCAATAAGTAAGTCTTATTTTGGCATATGCAGTGGCATCGGGGCTCCAAGATTCCTCTTAATATTGCAGCCTTTTTCAGAATTTTAGTATGCATAAGTCTTCCTAATGAATTCTAGTACTCTCGGCTTATTTCAATCATAATTTCAATTTATTGCACATTCATGCAACAGCCCTTTACAATTACATTCGTGTTTTCCTAACTGATAACGTATGGGTATTTCTAATATGAAAGTGATAAGCGTCATTTAAATTACATACTGTCTATAATCTGCGAGTGGAGGTATCGATGATATAATCTCTCCTTAATACTTTCATAGTCTCTGTCATTGCACAAGCATTTTAAAAGATCATTGTGTTAATAAAGCTTGTAATATTATGTTGATATTGTGGTTACGAAACCATAAAAATTTCTTAAACTGGAACGTGCATTTATTCCTTATAGATTTCATAACTAAGACATTACAATTGAACACTGTCTGACACGTTTTATAACGAAGGAAACAGTTTACAATTTGAGTACATTAAACGCTTAGGTTATGATGTTTCTTGGTGCATTTATTTTATTAAAGTGAATGTAGAAACATCAACTATAATTTAAGTCCGAGATAGAAATGATGAGAAGAGAGGGAACGGGATATTTTATTTACACTATCAGATTTGTCTTCATGAAAATATTCATTTACTTTAGAGCACTTAAAAGTGTGTAGATCTCGCGACTGATACTGGATACGTGAATGTTAACATTAAACATGTGAGAGTACGTGATTTCAATATGAAAATAGATTTAAAGTTCTTAATTTTGTTTTCGATAATATGAGTTCAATTATACCACCTGCAGGCAGTAATTTTCTGTCGACACGGAAGACCTCAATTCTACAATGAGTAAAACAGATAATGGGAAAGGAATATATGCAGAGAGAAAGAGAGAGAAAGGGAGGGAGAGAGAAAGAGTGAGAGATAGATAGATAGAGAGAGAGAAAGAGAGAGGGAGGGAGAGAGATATTAAGAAGGAGAGATGAGAAAGAAGGTGTTTAGATCTGGATGCATATATACCCGCCTAGTAAATTATACTTATATTCATTTGTATCTATTTATATGCATCCCACCTCTATTTCTATATATGCATGTGTTTGTATGTGTGTGTATGTGTATATATGTATGTGTATGTATATATGTATGTATGTATATATTAGTATATATGTGTATATATGTATTTATTTGCCACATTTTCCCTTACTTTCATTTTTACTATTATTTTTACCTTTATTATCCTATTAATAGTATCGCTCTCTGTAACTATTATAATCTTTATTATTATACTCAATATTATCTTTTATTTTAATATTACTACTACTACTACTACTACTACTACTATTACTACTACTACTACCACTTATATCCATGAACTGAATTTCTTCGCACATTTCATAACTATCCAACCCATGCCCAGTAAACTTTTAACTTAATTTTCGCTTATAGACATTTGCAGCAAATGCATTTAAATAAGTAATTCACGTAAATTGGACGTAACTTTTTCTTACCATAAGAGGGCGCATCTTAGTTACCGCTCCACACCAATTCGAATAAATTCTTAATATTTCAAATCTAATATGACATGACGACAATCGAACGACGAAACCGTGGTAACTACCCATCTGTTTCATATGTATTTCCCTTTCCTTATTAAACAGTTAACTACCCCTCTCCCCTCTCCACATACCCCTTTCGTTCTCTCCATCTCTCTCTCTTTCTCCATATACTGGAAATCCGTGGCGTGTCTGGTTAAAGTTTTTTAAATTCAATCTCACCCCCTTTTTTCTTTTTTCTCTTTCTTCTTTAGTTATTAAATCTTAAAATTTAAATGTTGTCGAATCTAAATGGAGATCCCCCACCTTTTTTAATCGTCTTCTTCTGATATCATCTTTTCAAATCATAATAACAACTTCTGTTCAAGTCTGACGAAGTTACTGGATAGTTGATACAATTCGGTAGCGGAAACATGTGTAACTAAACAGATAAACGGTAATAAATTAATATATATATATATATATATATATATATATATATATATATATATATATATATATATATAATATGCAAACATGATGGGAAATGAACATTGACAAAACAAAATTAGTTATACATTCATCCACTGCTGGTTTTTATTTCAAGACTTTCTAAAGATGATTTTTGAAAAAAAAAACCATACAAGTACAATATTAAAAAAAGTTAGATTCATTCCGCAGAAAAGAAGTTTTTTGTGTTTTCTTTAAGCGAAATATAGTCGTTAGTGATTTTGACGTGAAAATATTTATTTTGTTTTCCCGAACAAACAGTAGTCGTTAGATTTCAAAATGTGCCATACATTTATGAAATAGAATTATTTAATTCCTTATTTATACATTGCTGATCAAAAATTTAAGACCATAAAAATCTTTTGTTAAGTTTTAAGATTTATGTTGAACAAAGATGGCGGCGTAATTCAGATCAGTAATTGGCAGTAACCAAGACAGCGGCCAAGAATCAAATGCAGTTGGCCGTAACAAAGATGGCGGCGTAGTTCAGATCAGTAATTGGCAGCAACCAAGATGGCGGCCAATAATCAAATGCAGTCCGTGGCGTAGTTAACGGCGAACTGATTGAATCCAAAATTCGACAATTTTTATAATAATTTTGAAAGGTTTTCATTGGTTTTTTAGCACAGCCGGTGTTTATAAAAAATGATTGGCGAATTTATTCATCACATCCCCCCATTACTCGTGATGGGGAAGGTCTCCTAGCGGCTTCGGCTGCAGGGAGACAGGGTAGAAGTACTCGTCAAGGATCCGTTACTTGGCACTCAGCCCGACAGGTGAGGGGCCGGGAACCGGACCAGCACCTGTCGGACTGATGTACGCCGCCTGGGTAATACCTAGGAGGTCCACCCTCCAAGGCTTTGCCACTGGGCTTTCCGGTGGAATAAGTTTTTCGCTTACTGCCTGAGGCGCCTCTACCGGGGAATGCCGACAGGGTTACTCAGGCAATTTTTACAATTGCAGGAGTGCCCCGCCTTTAGGGGTGCCTGCTGGTTTCCCACTTTCCGGCCTTGTGCCACATTTTGCTGAGGTGGGCAGCAAATAAATCTCCACCCCCATTACTCGTTATGGCGAATATATCCTTAAATCCCTACCCCCATTAAGAGTCAAAAACATTTTACATCTTTTTAAAACAACTTCTTTAAAGAATAGGTTTTAAACTCTTCCGACTTAAGGTTACCAATACTACAATCTAAAAGGTTATGGAAACAAAAAGACACATTTGAAACATTTTTTTTAATTTACATGTTTATTAAATTCGGCTTTTTGCACATGATCAAAATTATAAGACCAGAGACAAAAATTCTATTAAATTGTACAAAAAGTGTATGAAAAGTGTGTGAAAACATTCAACAATCAAACTTAATAAGTTCTACCTCCACTGCTTTTGATGACTTCAAAAATTATTTGGGGCATGTTAGAAATAAGGGTTTTCACTAAAGTGCGGGGCATCCTGTTCCAGTTTCTGAAGATGGCTTCACGATGTTCATTTTTTGTTGAATATTGTTTACCATTTCGATAAACCTTTTTTGTCATCCATCCCCAAACATTTTCAATTTGGTTCAAGAGTATGCAGGCTGTCCTAAGAGATGGACCCCATTTCTTGTAGAAAACCCAAGGTCCGTCTTACACTGTGGATTGCAGCATTATCCTGTTGGAATAACCATCCATCCCTACACAAACGATGACCCTCCATCATCAAATATGCTTTTGGTAGCATACTAACATAACCAGCTGCTGTCTGACGACCCTGCACCACCTGGAGCTCTATTGTACCTCTGTAAGGAAAGGCACCCCATACCATTACAGACGTTCCACCACTATGACGTGTGGAAACAATTTCAAGGGGCATGTTGTTTAATTTTGTTAGAATGTATATATTAGTGCTGATTAACGAACTCCTACGCAATACATATTTACATTTAATAGAAGGAGTCTATATTGTTCGAAGTTAAACAAATGATCGTGCTGTAATATATTACTTTTCGTATCATCAAAATATACGTGATCATTGCATGGGACACTCTATATACTTATATAAAAAATGGTATTATATTGTTTTTTGCTTTTCATATTTGTTTTATTATTTCGAAGTCATTAAATTGTCAAAAAAGTGGTATATACTTCTCTGTATATAAGAATATCTATATAAGAATATCTACATAAAAATAGCCAAATAAAATATTGTAATGCTTATATCTTTAGTTCTATGGGACAAAACTACGTGAAAATTTTCAAGTTTTTTGAGAATTATAATACTATTTTATGGTTAAAATTTTATGAAAATTGGTAAAAAATGAGTCTATATTTTCAAACCAATAACATGTGCCAAAACCTGCCTACATTTGAATATATACTGCCCGGCAGTCTAGCTTCAGTTTTGTTGCTTCGGTGGTCTCCTCTGTGGCCTTACAAGGCCACTCATATATATATATATATATATATATATATATATATATATATATATATATATATATATATATATATATTCAATTCGAAGTACAACAGAATTGTAATAGTTTAAAAGCGAAGTGGGGCATTTTTATTTTAAACCTTATAAAAAAAGATCGACTATAATGTAAAAAGAAACAGGATCGACTAAAAGTAAGAAAAATAAATTGAAAAGGAAGAAGATCGACTAAAAGGGGGAGAAAGAGAAAAGAAAAGGGGGAACGGCGAAGAAACTTGAAGTACTTTTCGCCGACTGTCTTCAGAAGTAAATGTCGGAATGAAGTAATGTTGGCATGAAGTAATTTCTATGAGGAAAAAAAAAACACCGCGTAGAAATTAACCTGGTGGCGCCTGTTTAAAAACGTTCAAGGGACGTATGTGGTCCATCTGTTTGCAAAGAACAGGTCTGCAACAGTTTATTGTAAGGGCCTCCAAGAATCCGAGATGTTGAACAGTCTGTTCAACATCTCGGATTCTTGGAGGCCATGTCTGTTCAACATCTCGGCCTCCAAGAATCCGAGATATTGAACAGATTGTTCAACATCTCGGATTCTTGGAGGCCCTTACAATAAACTGTTGCAGACCTGTTCTTTGCAAACAGATGGACCACATACTGGCTCGTTGTATCAGTTGTATCAGTTGTACAGTGTTTCAAGAGAGGCCGGTCCTCTAGGCTTTATCGAACCCTGACTATCTAGGCGACAGTTGGTGCTTCTAACCACTATTATACATCATCTACTGAGACTAAGCAATATCACATTGTCAGCTGCCTGTGAGCTATAATCAATTCTATAAGTAATACTGGTAATCTTTGAAGTACACAAAAACAATTCGCCTGAACTAAACATACATACAGTTTATGATATGAATCGATTTTAAAAGTTTTAATTTCACGCATCGAAAATAGAATTAATTTAAGTGTAGAATATATTGTTTTCAATTATCAGTGATGGGAAATAAAGTCTATTTCGCTGGAATTCTGAATAGAACATTATGCTTAACCAAACGGAAGACGGATACGCTCGGAGACTAATGTTCTCCTAGTTTCAGGTTATCGTGTAATACTGTTTTATGAGTTTTAATTATGAAATCACCACATTTTCTGAATGATAACGCATATATATGATTATTTGCTATAAACGCAGCAGCTTCAGATCGATTTCAAACAAACTTTAAAAGCAATTATGCGATGATCCGGAGAATGAGATGAGCTCTGTTTATTCGGCCGAGATAAAATATTTAGTTTCTATAAAATAAAGAAAGCAATATTCAGATTGAGGAGCAGCTGCACTAAATATATTTAATCAAATAGCATTATCGTGAAAATGTGAAACCGGAAGAGACCATAATTCACGAAAGCGGTATTTATTTGCTCCCCCACCGAGCAAATTAGGCAAAAGGCCGATTTTTAATGTGAGGAGTGAAGGGGAAATGGGGACCAGCTCCTAGAGGAGTAGGGGAGCTGGGTAGTGAAAATTGGTATGAAGGGTTTCCCCTACATTGACCAAGGTATTATATGTGGGATTGCCCCCACATATGGTCTTTGCTATCAGTATCTGCCAGAACAGATATTACACTTTCATCTTGATATATAATTTATTTCGTTAAAATGAAAATTACAATCAAAAAGGCCCCCCAAAAAAAGCATCTATTAACAACATACCTTTGATCTTAACCAAAAGGTCAAGCCCAAAAGTGTTACGGACCGACCGACCGACCGACCGACGAGTGACTTATAGAGTCGCTTGCACGCGACTAAAAAGTAAATAATGGTTTCACAAACTGTTTTCAACGACAAAAATTCCTTACCACGTAAAAAGTTTATTTTTCAAAACGCTGTTAGTAGAAAAAATACAACGATTTCTATTGCAAAAAAGAATTGACCTAATTGATTACAAACTTTCAATTATAATTTTTTAATTGCCCCAGAATTTTATTTTTCTAATTTAAAAGCGTTTATTTTTGGACTGTTTATTAAAAGTGAACAGTTTTTGTTTTAATCACACAGAGAGAAAGAAAGAAACGTAATTTTTTCTCTTTGCAGGAAGCCATATTCGGTTCACGGTATATATTTGATAAAAAAACAAAACTTTTATATTGTGACCAAATTCTCTGTCGATAGGTTGCATGATTTCGTTTTCTCGGTAAAACAACGGGAAATGGGGAAAATGTATATCAGCTCTATGAAGGATTGAAACCGCATTAATTCCATTGCGGGAATTCGGGACAACAACGCGAATACTCGACTGAATTTCTTTTGCTACGGAAATATTTAAATTCGTTTTATTGTACTGAATTCTTGTGGACGACACAATGCTTCGTTTTTTTCTTTTCTCAAGAGAGTTAAAATTAATTCTCAAGTGTCATCTTTTCTTTGTGGAAAACTAAACATTTTTTAAACCCACATGTTATTTTTTTTCTTCGTGAATATCTTCTCCGCAAAGTCACTGGTTTTCTGTTATTCATTTCTTCGACACATGTTTGTCTGGTGAGTCTATTTATTTGTTCAAAATGGAGACACTTTTAAGGCAGCTAGTTTAAATGATACGGTGACAGCAAACTCAGACTTTGGAATTACAGAAACAAAAACAGAAAGAGGAGAAGCGGAAAGAGAACAGGAAAAAAGAGAGAGAAAAACGGAAAGAAGAGAAAGAGAAGAGGAAAGAAGGCAATTCAGCGAAAAAATAATGAAATAATAGAAATGCAGTCACAGACAAAGAAAAAATTGGAACTCTTAACTTAAGTAATAGCAAAGAAAGACGGCGACGAGTCAGGCCAGATTGTTTTTTGTTTTTTTCACAAACCGCGATCTGGTCTGCATTAGAAACATTTCTCTATCATCCTAAACAGGACAGGACGTTTGAAGCATAGTTTCGAAGATTTAGTGACATATTCAGAATTGATTGCAAGTCATGGAGTAAGCAGATGAAGGTTCGTCTTTTATTACAAAAATGGGAGCTGTGAAACGTAATAAGTTAGTGGACTGCATCATCGCTAAACAGACAAGCGAATTGTCATTCGACGAGACAGTGAAATTTTTGATGGAATTATATTGTTCAAAAATCATCTTATTCCAAACAGTCAAGCGAAAGCCAAATATACCCTCGGGAAAAATCCCCAAACAAACCTGAGTTTCACCGTTACCCATGCCAAGGATTTGGAGAACTCCACCGCAGAAGAATTGTCCATACTGGTCTCGGTAATGTGATCGATGCAGACGTTACGGACACAAAACCTCACATTACAGAGCAAAAGGATCCCTCAGGAGCTACTTATAAACGAGGACTCAAGCGGAGAAGGAAAATGTACATAAGTACGCGACGATAAAAATGAGGAACAAGAATGTTAGACGTCAACTTGACAGTGGTTCGGATTTGTCCATCATAAACCACTATACTTGGTGCAAAATCGAAAAACCGAAGATGATAACCAAGAAAGTGGCTCTTTCAATAACTGGAGAAAGAATAAGATTTGGATGTGGGGTTACCACTAACGTAACGTTGAAGTGAAAACACTGAATCGCAAGGTATTTGTACAAAAAATACTAATAACCTTTTGGGGACAGACTGGATCAAAACAATTGCACTCTTGGATTAGACCAGTAGTGATTTTTGTCAAAAGGTGGACAACCTTTCAGCCAAAGCTAAAAAAAAAAATAAAGAAAGGCTTGAAGGAGTCGTTCCCCAATGTTTTTTCTGACAAACTAGGCCGCTGTACAAAAATGAAGGCTAAGTTCAAGTTACAAGACAATGCCACCCCAGTCTTCAAAAAGAAACGCAGCGTAACGTTTGCCTCTATACAAAAGATTTACATAGGAATAGACAGACTCGTTAAAGCAGGAATTTTGACCCCAGTCAGCTACGGCGAGTGGGCTTCCCTCACCGTGTATGTAAAGAAAAAAACAAACAAACGATATCAGTCTGCGCAGACGTCTCGATCAGGTTTAATATCTCACTTAAGTATCATCATTACCCGCTATCCAGCCTCAAGGAAGTTTTTACAAAACTAAATAGAGGTGAAATATTCTCAAAAATATATCTGAACGAAACGTACTTACAGATTCCCGTTAAGAAGAAAGCTTAAAACGTTTGTGCATTACCACTCACAAGGGACTATTTAAGTTCAATAGTTTAGCTTTTTAAAAAGAAACGCAACGTACCCTTTGTCTATACACAAGACTGACGTAGAACTGGACAGATTCGTCAATGTAGTAATTTTGACCCCCAGTTGACTATAGCGAGTGGGTTGCTCCAACGGTCTATGTAAATTAAAAAATCGAAGGATATCAGAGTCTACGCAGATTTCCCGACCGTCGAGTTAAATGCAGCACTTAAGGATAAACACTACTTGCTACTCAGCCCTGAGAAAGTTTTTACAAAACTAAATGAAAGGAAAATAGTCTCCAAAATAGATCTGTACGATGCGTACCTACAGATTCCCGTTGTGGAAGAAAGCTCCAAACTTTTGTGCATTACCACTCACAATGGACTGTTTAAGTTCAATAGATTAGCTTGCGGGATCAAAGTCGCACCAGCTATCATTAAACAGATAATGGACACGATGTTGAGCGGCCTTGATGTTTCCATTACCAGGACGATATTCTAATGAAAACCGAATCTGTAGAGAAATTGCGTTTTTTCTAGGTATTCGAAAAGATAAATGAGTACGGCTTCACACTTAAAGACGCAAAATGTGAATTTTTCCTCGATAGATAGGAATGGTAGACGGCCCAATCCAGAAAGGTCCATAGCAATAAAAATTATCCCTAAGCCACACGACATAACACTGCAATTATTAAATACTAACAAGCCTTCATTCCTAATATGCACGCATTGCGCTCACCTTTAAATAAACTACCGAGGAAGGACAAGCTTTGGAACTAGATCACGGAATGCAAAGTGGCGACCGAAAAGCTAACAAAGGTGCTCACATCAGAACTATAAAATGCCCGACGGTTCTACAAAACCCATAGCATATGCGTCGAGAACCCTACTGCCAGTAGACAAGAATGAATACCAGATAAATAAAAAATCCATAAGCATCATATTCGCGGTAACAAGATTTCACATATTTCTCCAGGGATGACATTTCAAACTTCAAACGGACCACAAGCCGATGATATCTACCTTTGTCTCGAAGAAGATATTGCCTACACATACAGCATACCAGGTCTAAAGATGGAGAACAATCCTATTAAATTACGACTTTGATGTGAAGTTCCTTCCCTCAAAGAAATTAGGACGAGTAGATGGACTATCTTGGTTAGTACCAAAGAATGGTGAACCACTTGAAGACTCGGTGATTTCATTTTTTTTTACATGGAAGTCACAACTTATCAAGGCCCGGATGCCACTCGGGATAAGTGTTATTTCGTGTACAGTAATCAATGGGATAGAATCGTAGTAATCGTTAGCATTGGAGATTTGATAAAGTGTCTTACTTAAGGGGAAGGTTCATCAGAAATATGTTTATGTTGGACTTGAAGACATCCAAGTTGTAGTCAGGTGGGAAACGGGCAGACGGAAGAGAGTTCCACTGGCGTGCACTTCTAAGAGAGAAGCTTTGTTCATGGAATCTAGGTTTTGGTTTGGGCACAGATAAAGAGTGGGGAAAATTTTTGACAATGGTTTAAGCTAGACGGGTGTTTTTCGTGAAAGATTGGCGAGGGGGGGGACCAGAGATCAGACGAGCACTTGCCATGGAAATAACGATAAAACAAAGAAAGGCTCGCAACGTCTCTTCTGTGGGTGAGAGATTGCAGGGAGAGAAAATGGCATCACCCACTAAGCCACAAAGCCTATTTTGTACTCTGTCAAGGCAGGATAGACTGTTTTAGCAGCTCGCCCAGATGTGGCAGCAGTACTCCATCCTAGGACGTACTTGGCTTTTATATAGATAGAGAATTGCATCGGCGGTAGAAGGATCCTACCATTTTTCCAGCGACCCCGACAACAGACTTGATGTATGTGTCCTGTTTCAGGTCAGGAGTAAAGGTCAGTCCCAGAAGCTTATCAAAACATGGAGCCTCCACTAGACGAGAGCCATCCATTTCAATTGATGCCAGGTGGGGATCAGAGCGTTGATGATGTAAAGATAGGATCTTGGTTTTAGATGCATTAAAAGTAACGAGCCACCTCTTCCCCCACTGTACCGTGCGCTCAAGATCAGAGGAGAGAGAATCAGAGAGAACTTTGTCATTTACGGCCTTAGATGTGTTGCCATAGATGGTCTTGTCATCAGCATAGATGTCAATGAATGATTTAAGTATGTGTTTAGGGAGATCATTGATGTAGATCAGGAAGAGAGTTGGGCCCAGGATAGACCCCTGAGGGACTCCAGCATTAATACTGAGGGCCTATGATTTCTGCCCATCAACCACTGCTATTATGAGCCTATAAGAGAAAAATGATTTAATGATTGAGAAAATATTTCACTTTGTGCCGTAGCTGGAAATCTTGTGAAGTAAGCCCTTATGCCATACCTTATCGAAGGCCTTTGATATGTCAAGAGCAATTGCCCTAGAAAGAAAGCCTTTGTCGAGAGATTCACTAATCCTATCATAACTACGATAACAGAGAGATTATAGTTCGATCCTATGCAACACTGCATGATATCAGCGACGATTTTATGAGAGAAACCAAGGAAAAACTGCAGACTTAGCAACAAGCAACAATTGTTCTCTCAACATGCGGCAATGTAGTATCATATAGGGTAGGGAGAGAGTAGTTGGTCCAGCGACCCCCCCTAAAAAAAAAGATTATCTTAGAGGATGTTCACACAGAACACCCTGGCACCACCAAGATGGAAAGTTTAATGCGTCCATACGTGTACTGGAAAAACATAAACAAGGATATTAAAGAAAAGGTGAAAGCATGTAGAGGATGTGCACTAGCTGTTAAAGCGCCACCAATGCAATTTAGGCTATGGCCCAAAGCTAACTCCCCATGATTACGGATACATGTAGACTATGCGAGACCACTTAATGGACAATACTACCTCAGAATAATGGACAGCTTCTCAAAGTGGCCGATAGTCTTTAGGTGCAAAAGCCCAACTACTGACAATCTCTTCATGAGGTATTCGCACGGTTCGAAGTAGTCGACTGTTCAGTGTCAGATATTTGAGGATCCATCAATGACAAGACCCAATTTCACCGACGGGAGATCAATCATACTCGTCACGAGTAATTGCCGATGATGATGGTGATTCGTGTCATATGACGGCACTCAGTTTACGTCCGGACACTTGAAAGAGTTCATGGAGGACTTCCAAGTAGACCACATCACAACTCAGACTTTACACCCTAGGTCATACAAACAGGCAGAGAGATTTGTGTATACCTTGAAGAGAGTTATGAAGCAGGGAAAGAACACTCCACCCGAAAAAGCGTTTCAACAATTTCTTCAGGTGTACCGCATATACCCTACACTACCCCAGATGTCTCCAGCTGAAGTGTTGTTTGCGAGAGAAAGCCAGTCTTTGATACATTATAGTCATACAGGTAAAACCGCAAAGAAAACTGTTCCCAATAAGAATTACGTGCTGGGAGAAAAATATTTTTCCAGATTCACAAAGATAATAATACTGAGAGCAAGGAAAAATCAAGAACAGGGTCGGTCGTACTATTTACATGGTGAAAGGATCACATTCCATGCATAAAACAACTTGAACCAGATACGCAAACGCAGTTTGAACGAGTTAAGTGAAACTCCACCAGAAGAGACGTTAAAGTTACTCAATGACGCATTTGACATGGAAGCCCATCAAACTAGTACCGAAATACGTCGTTCCGATAGAAAAAAAGAAACTGGCGGACCTTTGGAGGTAACCCCGTGAAAGAAAAATTATATTTCAGGAAAATAAATCTTCGATGGATAGTGTTCTGGGGTAGTTAAGATCCTTATATTCATGACAATATGGATTCGTCAGGCCCTATGTAAGCCAGACATTTCTGGAGTCGAGCAGAGAACACACGCAGTTTATCCGCTCGTAGTGAACACCAGGACTCTTTCACCTTAATATTGTGACTCCTAACTAAGACCACAACACTTGCAAAACTAAATAAAATACTATTTAACTAAGAGGATAAATGCAATTGATCAATCATCTTATAGAATAAGATGCAAACAACTACGTATTAATCCTGCAGTATGGATTAGTTACACACAATATATACGGTATTACATATTAAATGGATATCCGAGTATATATATATATATATATATATATATATATATATATATATACATATAGAGGAGAGACACAGAGAAAGAGAGAGAGAGAGAGAGAGAGAGAGGGAGAGAGAAAGTTTATTTTATTCCTCATTTTATTTATTAATTAATTTTCTATTGTTATTGTCAATTTCAAATTTATTCTAGAGTAAAGTTTATCTTATGCACACAAGTATTCGCTATTTCTCTCCTACAGTTGATAAATGTCCTGTAAGTGCCTGCTTCTTGGCTGATTAAAATGGGCAACTAGAAAGCTGATTGGATAACAAAAACTCAGCAGCATAAACGCGGTACAACAACAACTAAGCCTTACGAATTCTCACGAGCACGAAACGCGGACTATTCGGTGTAGCTTAATTGCCATATATATTTTCAAAACTTGCTATCTAGTTCAACCTATGCATTAATCATCTTTGAGGTGTTCTGTCGAAATAGAAATTTTAAATGCACATTTTCTGTTTACAGTTTTCCTTTATGCTTCTTGTATATATGTTAGGTTGGTGTAAAAATAATGTCGCTTTTTAACGTTCAACTTCATGTTAAAAACGACATTATTCTTGTACCAAGCTAACAATTTAATAAAAACCGGCCAATATATATATATATAATAGACATTTTGTGTGTCTGTGTGTGAGTTCGTTCCCTATGGACTCCTAAAAGTTTGGACGATTTTTATAAAATTTCACACATCTTGTAGTATGTTTAGATACGTTTTGCATCGGAATGCCTTCGATGAGTATCACTAATCAAACTAATCCGGTTAAAGAAGAAACAATCGATTCATATCCATGTAAACACATTGAATAACCTAACACCACAAGAGAATTTGGAAATTTTATTACCACAAGCCAAAAGGCCCGCCATAGTAAATTAACAGTCGATCTTTTATATAACAGGGGCGCGTTCAAAACGTTTCTGCTTAGAGCACAACTGAAGCGTGGTACTTTACTTTTACATTTTAAACGAAAATTCAAGCCATTATATAGAAAAAAAAGTCTAAAAAATAATCAACATTAAATTTTCTACAGTGCAACGTAGAGTATACTATATTGGGGACTAAATCACCGCGGGAAGACATGTGAAGCTTCCTCTCAGATTGATATCTAGTTAAAACAGGCAATCAATCAATTTGATTGGAAAATGGACGATTTCACGTTTTCGATGACAATAATATGGGAGTGTGAAACATTTGTTGACATTATTCAATCTCTGGCAACATTGGGTCTCTCTGCTAGTATATATATATATATATATATATATATATATATATATATATATATATATATATATTTATATATATATATATATGAGAGTACCCGGCTCGAAAATTATCCACAAAATGAAGTTCATCTGGGGAGATTTTGTAGTCTGCATATTGCAGTTCCGTCACTTTGATGGTATTGGTCATTCGTATTGATTTTTATTTGTGTTTGAAAATTTGTGTTTGAAAATTTGTGTTTGAAAATTTGGATCTTGTTCATAGGCTATTCGAGCCTTATTTCCTTTCCTTTTTTTCATCGATGGGAAACTGTATTATATCATCATTTTCGTCGAACCAATCTTAGTGTTATCTGCTTTAATAGCTAAGTATTGACCTTGCAGCCTCGTTGACGGCATTTCTGATGTTGGTCCATTTCGCGTCGAGTGATGAGCTTGAGGCTGGCAGGTTCTGTTGGACTACACTTCGGAAAGCACTTCAAGTTTCTTGCTTTTTAAGTGGTCATATCTTAATGGTTTACTTCTTCTTGAGCAATTGCCATTGCGCAAAGGCAGAATGCGTACCACAGATTTAACCGACATAAGTCCAGTTCAAACAGACAGAAGTATATAGTAGTCAGAAGTAACTGTGAGAAAAAAATAGAGACAGCTAAGAAAGAATTTACTGAAATTATAAAAAAAACGCATCGAAGCACATCTGGAAAATCTATAACAGTGTAGTAAATAATGGGCAATCAACAATTCCCCCCCCCCCAACAAACCAACAATCATGAAGTTGTTTGCTCAGCAACCGAGAAGACTAACGTGCTTGCCAGTCGGTTTGCCTCCAACTCCGCACTGGACCTTGCTAACCGCCCCCTCCCAGATTTCCTTTGCTGACAGACGCCACACTAGACAATCTGAAAATCACCCCTTCTCAGGTGTATGCTATCATAAAAAAGCTTGACACTTCAAAGTATGTGGACCAGATCTCATCCTGGCTGTGCTATTAAAAAAGTGCTCCGCCGAAATAGCTCCAGTTCTCTCCAAACTTTACAACAAATGCCTTAATGAATCTTGCTTTCCTGCCTGCTGGAAAACTACTTATGTGGTAACAATTATGGCGACAAACCCGACAACCCCGACAAGCAGCTAAATCCCATCCCTTCACAGTAGAGATCCCTAGATGTAAGAAAGCCTTCTCCTGCATTGGTTTCTTCCACAGAACCGCTAGACTTTGGAATTCCCTTCCGGGTTCCTGCTTCCCCAACTGTACTGACATGCAGAAGTTCAAGTGTAACGCGAGACGTCATCTTGCTGCCCAACTCCTTACATAGTACTCCTGTAGCTTATGTCCCTGATAGTAGCCCCTACATCAAAGTGGCAATGTGCCTGGTTTGGGGTGAAAATATAATTAAAAAATCAGTTATAATCGAAACCGAAACCCAAACGTATGAAGAATTCTTGGTAAAAATATTTATTACAAGAAATTGAAGGCCATCTATATATATATATATATATATAAAAGCGAAAATGTATGTATGTATGTATATTTACGTGTCTGCTAAAAACTTTTAACCGACGGAACAAAAATTCACAAACTTGGTCTCATATGAAAGCTACACCCTCCGGACGACAAATATCGAAAACTTGGCTCAAAAAGACCATAAGAAGTGCGTCAACTGATCGATTTTCTGCAGGGGGGGGGCAAAAAGTGACATTTTAATGTTAAACATTATATATTTTTAAAACGATTTATAACTGCCCCAAAAAATACGGGCGCCAACTCTTCTACATAAAGTGTACACGGGGATGTTTATTTTGGGTCAACTTGTATTTAAAACCCGCTGATTCATGTCACGTGATCTTGACGTCAGCAAGCTCTAATGGCAGAATTTAAAAACATTGTTGTTATTGGTAAAAATTTTTTTAACCCTCACACAAGCTAAACTATGAACTTCTACGCTATGACAACGTTACCAAAGTTATTAGCGCGTTAAAAAATAGTTAGATACGATAGTTAAACGAAAGCCAAAAATCTGAAGTAAAAAAAAATAGACTTACAAAAAATATTAAAAATCGAAGTTTTTACAAAAAAAAAACAGCCAGACGCCATTTTCTTTTTTAGTAACACTCTTTAGAGTAAGGCAGACGAAGTGAAAGAGAGAGACAGAGAGAGAGAGACGCAAACAGAGAGAGAGGGAGAGACGCAAACAGAGAAAGAGAAACGCAAACAGAGAGAGAGAGGGAGGGGGCAAAGAAAAACGTCAACTTTTTCATCCCGAAATCGACAATTTTCCACGGGGGGGTCAACAACGGATGCATCAGATGACGTCATGACGTCGTGACCTGATTTATTTTAACTAGTTGAAAAACCGAACAAATTTTTTATGCGTCGGTTTAGCTCAGGTAGTTAAGGCCTAGGTTCGTTATCTAAACGTTTTGGGTTCGAATCGTGGTGTGAGATGGGTTTTTTTTCGACTTTTTAAATTTAAATATTGAACCCTGTATTATTTAAGCCATTTTTCACGTAACGTTCGTTTTCCTGATTTTTTTTTACTTCGCTTATTCTTAGCGACACCCAAAAACACCCGGGTACCCACCGATTTTTTAAATTTTAATATCGAAACAGGCTTATTTAAGCCATTTTTCACGTGTTCGTTTTCTGTTTTCATCGTTCGTTTGCCTTACGTTAGTTTTTTTCGATGTTTTGATTACCCCCACCCACCCACCACCGCTTAATTAAAACGCTTATAACAATGCTTACATCGTCATCGTCGTCGTCTTTACGCTCGACGACTTTCAAACATCTTTCACTTATTCGCTTATAACAATGCTTCATTCTGGCTGGCCGATTTTATTTTCAAACTTCGCCTCAGGGCTTCGGCTTCGATCCTACCCCCCGGTTTCTTTTTTATTTAACACCACACACACCTACAAACACCCGGACAACGCCGGGTACCCCTCACTAGTCTCTATATATAAAAGCTAAAATGTATGTATGTATGTTTGTATGTCTGCTAAAAACTTTCGACGGACACAACAAAAATTCACAAACCTGGTCTCATATGAAAGCCCCACCCTCCGGACGACAAATATTGAAAAATTGGCCCAAAAGCACCATGATAAGTGGGTCAGGTGATCGATTTTCTGCAGGGGGCCCAAAAAAGTGACATTTTAATGATAGTTATACGTAATTTAATAAACGCTGAGCCATGTCATGTGACCCTGACGTAAGCAAGCTGTAATGGCGATATGTATATGAAAACATTGAATAGAAACTTTTATTATCGGTGAAAAAGACACATCATACACATCAAAATACAAAAATTTAACGTTAGGAAAACGTTACCAAAGTTATTAGCACGTTAAAAATAGTTAGATACGATAGTTAAACGAAAAATAACAAGCCAAAAATGTGAAGTAAAAAAAAATACGCTTACAAAAAATATTAACGATCGATGTTTTTAGCAAAAAAAAACAAAACAAAGCGAGACGCCATTTTCCTTTTTAGTAACACTCTTAAGAGTAAGGACGACGAAGTGAGAGAGAGACACACACACACAAACAGAGAGAGAGAGAGAGAGAGAGATGTCTAGACAGGAAACGAGATTCGTTTTACTGTGTTTTAAAATGTAAATAAACATATAAGAGTGATTGTATTTGATCACATCCCAGGCCTATATCCTCCTTATTTTCGAGTAACGTTTGTTTCTACGAAAGATGAGACCGCTTGAATTCTAGGAACAGATAATACACTTTTATCTTAGCCAAAAAGACCAAGTAAAAAAAGATGCGTATTATATATTTTTCGTATATTAGCTTGAATTTAAAGAACAGATACTACACTTTGATGTTAGCCAAAAGACCAAGTAAAAAAAGATGCGTATTATATATTTTTCGTATATTAGCTTAAATTCTAAGAACAGATACTTCACTTTGATCTTAGCCAAAAGACTAAGTAAAAAAGAAGATACGTATTATATATTTTTCGTATATTAGCTTGAATTCTAAGAACAGATACAACACTTTGATCTTAGCCAAAAGACCAAGTAAAAAAAAAGATGCGTATTATATATTTTTCGTATATAAGCCTGAATTCTAAGAACAGATGGTATTTATTTGCTCCCCCACCGAGCAAATTAGGTACAAGGCCGATTTTGAATGTGAGGAGTGAAGAGAAAATGGGGACCAACTCCCCGGGGAGTAGGGGAGCTGGATAGTGACAATTGGTATGAAGGGTTGCCCCTACATTGACCAAGGTCTTATATGTGGGGTCGCCCCCACATATGGTCTTTGCTTGCAGTATCTGCCGGAACAGATGGTATTTATTTGCTCTCCCACCGAGCAAATTAGGCACAAGGCCGATTTTTAATGTGAGGAGTGAAGGGAGGGGAAAGGGAAAAAGGGGACCAGCTCCCGAGAGGTGGGAAATGGGAGCCGGTCAAAGGTCAGGCATGTGGGGTTGCCCCCACATCTGGTCCTTGCTAGTCATAGCTTGCAGCATCTGCCGGAACAAATGGTATTTATTTGCTCCCCCACCGAGCAAATTAGGCACAAGGCCGATTTTTAATGTGAGGAGTGAAGGGAGGGGAAAGGGAAAAAGGGGACCAGCTCCCGAGAGGTGGGAAAGTGGAGCCGGTCAAAGGTCAGGCGTGTGGGGTTGCCCCCACATCTGGTCCTTGCTAGTCATAGCTTGCAGCATCTGCCGGAACAGATGGTATTTATTTGCTCCCCCACCGAGCAAATTAGGCACAAGGCCGATTTTTAATGTGAGGAGTGAAGGGAGGGGGAAGGGAAAAAGGGGACCAGCTCCCGAGAGGTGGGAAATGGAAGCTGGTTAAAGGTCAAGCATGTGGGGTTGCCCCCACATCTGGTCTTTGCTAGTCATAGCTAGTCATAGCTTGCAGTATCTGCCGGAACAGATGGTATTTATTTGCTCCCCCACCGAGCAAATTAGGCACAAGGCCGATTTTTAATGTGAGGAGTGAAGAGAAAATGGGGACCAACTCCCCGGGGAGTAGGGGAGCTGGATAGTGACAATTGGTATGAAGGGTCGCCCCTACATTGACCAAGGTCTTATATGTGGGGTTGCCCCCACATATGGTCTTTGCTTGCAGTATCTGCCGGAACAGATGGTATTTATTTGCTCCCCCACCGAGCAAATTAGGCACAAGGCCGATTTTAAATGTGAGGAGTGAAGGGAAGGGGAATAGAAAAAGGGGACCAGCTCCTGAGAGGTGGGAAAAGGTAGCTGGTTAAAGGTCAGGCATGTTGGGTTGCCCCCACATCTGGTCTTTGCTAGTCATAGCTTGCAGTATCTGCCGGAACAGATGGTATTTATTTGCTCCCCCACCGAGCAAATTAGGCACAAGGCCGATTTTTAATGTGAGGAGTGAAGGGGAAATGGGGACCAACTCCCCGGGGAGTAGGGGAGCTGGATAGTGACAATTGGTATGAAAGGTCGCCCCTACATTGACCAAGGTCTTACATGTGGGGACGCCCCCACATATGGTCTTTGCTTGCAGTATCTGCCGGAACAGATGGTATTTATTTGCTCCCCCACCGAGCAAATTAGGCACAAGGCCGATTTTTAATGTGAGGATGAAGGAGAAATGGGGACCAACTCCCCGGGGAGTTGGGGAGCTGGATAGTGACAATTGGTATGAAGGGTTGCCCCTACATTGACCAAGGTCTTATCTGTGAGGTCGCCCCCACATAGGGTCTTTGCTTGCAGTATCTGCCGGAACAGATACTACACTTTGAGATATTAAATCTTTTATTCATGTTAAAAAAAAATACAGAAAAAAATCAACGATGAACAAAAAACGTAGGCACGTGGCCAACTCAAAAGGGGGGATTTTGGGTGTTACATGATAAGGGCCGTCCCCTTTTCATGTAAGTATAAAAATGGAGAATTTAGTTTAAAATGAAAATGAAAGAGCATAGGCGAAATTCGAACCTCGTAATCTAGTTTAGAAATAGATTACGTGTGAGAATTTAAAAATGTAAAACAAAACATTTGTTTAGAAATAGATAAATATTTCAAGAAAAGAATGTGAGCTGTCAAGTTTATTATGAAATTTTAAATTGAAAGAATGCAGCTTATAAGATAATGTTTTAACATATTAAATATAGGTTAAAATTCCTTTTGTAGAAATAGGAAAAGTTTGGACACGTATGTCCAGGAAACGTGAAAGAATGCACATGTTTTAACATGTGTATGACGTCACGGAAAATAGAAAGTTCTAGAATAGAGAAAAACTTTAGTGAGAGTTAGACAGTCAGTGAAGAGACTCAGAGACAGTCAGACGTCTGGAAGCGAGTCGTCACTTCAAGGAAAAATGTGAGACTTTGAATTCTTGGTGATGGAACACGACCGTGTGAAGAATAAACCATTATGTGTTTTGTAAAGCTCGTCTTGTGTCTTATGTTTCTTATACAAAGGTAAAGTCCAATTGTATTATATATTTGTGTTATATGTATTTACATACACGTCTCAACATCATCCATGTCTACAAAATGTCCGAACTGTCTGAACACTATATCCCTTCACTCTAAGAGCTTTCTCCTTCTTCCATCAGCAAGATCTAAGAAAGAACATTTAATAAATATAAGAATCTCTCCTAATATAAACAATCTCTCAAAGTCTCTCGTACAACAACTTATACAACTTCTCTCTCTCTCTAAGATACAACATCATATGTAATAAGACAAGAACTCTCACTAAGAACTCACGTAACATACGCGCACAAGTGGTATCGTCTAATAATAATAATAATAATAATAATAATAATAATAATAATAATAATAACTATATAACATGGGGGTCGTTGGTCATCCTTGTCACTCCAGAACTAAACAAAGTCAAAAGTTTCTCCCAGCTAGTATCTTCTTTCACCATAATACCGCATTCACCCTTTCATATTGGGGGACGTCCTAGTAACTCCCAATTTTTAAAACATTTTTTATTGACGTGTAAAAACAAAAAAGATAACAATAAAATGGTAACAATAATTCATTTGTGTCGAGGGCGGGGGAAGAAAAAAAAAACAAAAGGTGATTAGTAGGACCCTCCCAACCCCGTCTAGTTGATAGACTGCCCGTTCCACTAGGTTTGTAAAAGGAACCTCGCTTCTGCGGGTCAGTCTCTAGGTGGGGATGCCCTCTAGATGGGGGTGAATGGAGAAAAGAAAATTTTTGTGGGTAAGGGATGGAGGTTAGTTTGTATTTCTTTTTCTCCAAGATGGGTAAAATTTAGAGGAAGGGGTGAAAACAAAAATTGCATGTAAGAGGGGATGGGGATCTTGGAGGCTTCCTAATCGGGGAGGGATGGAACACACACTCAGCTAGCTGAGAGACTACTTGTTTAATTTAACTTTACAGAACTGCGCGTTCCACACCTAGGCGGGGAACACATATCGAAATTTGGCTCCTCTTCGTACACACAGACTTGCCACATGTATCCATCTTCTGTCAAATGCCGCGCGATGCAGCCTTCTTCTATCACATCTGATCTTCACCCGTAGTTGGTGTTTAAAGAACGCGATCAGATCTTGATCAGAAAAAGACAACACCCCCCGGCAACCTTGCAGATGCGACGTCCAAATCACCATTCTCGCCACGGCCAGGATCGTAACGTAGACCATTTGTCTTTCCCGGTCCCACGGCGGCCTCACGTTGTCCACAACATTGGATACAGTAATTGGGCGAGGATGCTCAGGATCGATGCGAGCCGTCGCCCTGCTGACATACGACCAGTACTGGCGGAGTTCGCGGCAATCGAAGAAAGCGTGATCCGTAGTTTCTACGGCCGTTGTCCCACAACGGGGACAATCAGGCGACTCCAAAAACCCGGAACTGCATTGTATGTTGTTGAGTGGAAGTGCATTTCGGGCCAATCGCCAGGTCAGAGAGAACTCTGAATTGTTCAGATGACTCGAACCTGGCGCCCAGCTCCACGCGGAGCGGATCTCACTCTGCTGCCACCCCAGATGCGCGCATAGCGGGTCGTCAGCGGCCCCCTTCACTAGATCCATGTGGAGTTCCCTACGGGTAGCAGTCACAAGGTCACTGGACCTTGGTAATCGCTTTAGCGCGGCTCGGCACTCCTTCATGTAGGCAGATTCTCCCCGCGGCCTGCGACGGCTCTCGATGGAAGGGTCGAGAACGAGGTCAGGGAAGGCGGCAGAAACCACGGGGTGCCACGGTTGGTCATCCTGCATATAGTGGCTCAGGAAGGCCAGCCTCTCAGCATCTCGATGACACTTCAAGTCCGGCATTCCCAAGCCTCCCTCACACGGACGTTGAATACAGACCTGTCTGCTCACCCAGTGTCTTCCTCTGTCCCAAAGGAGCGAGGACAAGAGTTCGACAAGAGCTTTTAGGTGTTGTGCAGGCAGGGGAAGTACGGCAAGTCGGTAAAGGATGAGAGGAAAGACGTAAGTGGCGCACGCCTCAGCTCTACCCTTTAAGGAAAGTTTCCTAGGAAGCCACGAATTGACTGCAGCCTCCACCTTTGACCGTACCTCCAACCAATTCTTGTCAAGCTGGAGACCCGGTCCGAACCACATGCCGAGGATCCGGACCGGGCCATCTGTCCAGCTGAAGGGCGCAGGGAGGTTTGCGTTGCCACTCCATGCGCCCAACCGCAGTCCTACCGACTTGTTGCGGTTTATCTTGGCCCCTGTAATTCTTTCGTACTGTGTGAGTGCCTCCGACACGACCTCAATGTCTCTGATACTACACTTTGATCTTGACCAAAAGCCAAGTAAAAAAAAGATGTGTATTATATATTTTTGGTATATTAACTAATTCTATTTAGAGGGAGGAAGGTGAGAGGCATGTTATGAGTTAGTGGGATGATAGGGCGAAAGACGAAACCGCTTTATTTCTAAGAACAGATACTACTCTTTTATCTTAGCCAAAAGACCAAATAAAAAAAAAGACATGTATTATATATTTTTCGTATATTAACTAATTCTATTTACAGGGAGGAAGGTGAGAGACATATTATGAGTTAGTGGCGGGAGGGGGCGAAAGACAAAACGGCTTTATTTCTAAGAACAGATGATATTTAGTTGTATCGGCCCCGGACCTGGCATTATCTACTGCCAGGCCCTCATTTGGGGTCCGATACAACTTAGGCACCAAGGCCAGTAAGGGGGAAGTGGGGAAGAGAACGGGACTTTGCTAAATTTGCTAACTAGACTTGCGTTGGAAAGCAAGTATTTTATTTAGAAAAAACCCTATACTAGTTCCTATCATAACACATCCGCCTACATGCTTACCAGGACCTACTTAAAATGACAGCTCCCCAGCTTAACGGGATGGCGGGCGACATTCGTACTGTAAAAAAAAAGAAATATATACAAGAAACAAAATATTTACAAACTTAAACTTTTTTTTTTTTTTTTTTTTCATAAATGGGGCTGAGATTGTGGGGAGGGGGGCAAACTAAAATACACCCAAAAAGAAAGAAAAAGAAAACAACTCAATAAAATGCCTATGGGGGCGGGTTAGTAAGGGGACCCTCCCTACCTAACGGCTGGTCTGTCGTATGAAACGCCTACTGTCTCCGGTCCTCTTCCCCTGGGGGGAAAGGATGAAAGCAAGCAGGTCGTTCCCTAGGGGGGGAGTGGAGGAACTAGGGACTTGTATGGAAAATAAATTAGGGTCGGGGATAAAAGAGATGGATGGCGTCTTCCAAGATAAAGTACGTAAGGGGTAAAAACAGGCCGAGGACAAAATAAAGCAGGTGGACTTTGGGCATCATTGGAAGCTCTCCTAGTGCCAATCTATCAAAAACAAACAACTACGGGGACAGGACCAAACTCACATACACCCTAGTCTAGGCCCTAAATAAAGTATCTGCTTTCCACTCTAGGTGGTTACTCTGCCTAACTAGCAAACCCACTCCTACCCATGATTACGAGGTAAACCCCGAATTAACATATGAGGGGCTGGGTTCCGAGTGCACGACAATCGAAACTTCAGCACCTCCAGACGAATACCACTAGGGTGGGAACACAAGCTCATACCTAGCTCCTCCTCGGATGCACAAACTAGTGTTGTGCATCCATCTCCTATCAAAGTCTATGCGGGGCAATCTTTCCCAATCACATCTGATTTTTATTTTAAGTTGATGCTTAAAATAAACAACCAGATCCTGATCGGAAACAGATCGTCCCTCATAGACAATGCCCAGACGTGAAACCCACATCACTAACCTAGCTACAGCCAGAATCGCCAGAAACACCGCCTGTTTCTCACTGATAAACGGCGGGTCCACATTGTCAACCACGTACGCCAAATCAAGTGGCACCGACCGCTCGGGGTCGATGCGAGCCGTTACCCCTTCGACATACCTCCAGAGACTCCGCACCCCGCTGCAAAGAAAGAACGCATGCTCTCGCGTTTCATCTTCATTCTCATCGTTGCAGCGTGGGCACGGGGGATAGTAATAATCAGCATCCCTAAAATCCCTGGCAAGTCGGTCGAAGAGTGGGAACGCATCCCGGACTAGCCTCCACGTAATCGAAAATTCTGCATTATTAATGTAGCTACTGGCAGGCGCCCAACTCCACAGCGAGAGAACTTCCCCCCTCGACAGATGTAGCCGCTCCACCAGCGGATCTTTCGTGGTACCCTCCACTAACTCCTCATATAGCCACCACCTAGGCCGTGCAAGGTCACTGGACCCCGGCAATGCCCTAAGGGTGGCTCGGCATTCGGTCAGGAAGCACCTTTCCCCCGCTGGTCTTCTGCGACCTTTGGCGGCGGGGTCGGTTAACAGCCGTGGGAAAGCTTGCTCCATGGCTGGTACCCAGGGTGCCTCCTCTAACAGTGTCCGACTCAGGAACGCCAATCTTTCTGCGTGTTTATGGCTGCGCAGATCAGGCATCCCCAAGCCTCCCTCGCTAAGCTTCTGCGTACAGACCTGTCTTTGGACATACGGCTTTCCTCCCTTCCAAAGCAGTTTGAAAAGGAGGTGCTCTAAAGCCTTACAGCGGTCCGCAGGCAGGGGAAGAACAGATAGATGGTAAAGGATCAACGGAAACACGTAAGTGGCGCATGCCTCCGCGCGACCCTTCAAGGACAATTTCCTCCGAATCCAAGTCCCAACAGACGATTCGACCTTAGTCTGTACCTCCGACCAATTCTTGTCCAGCTGGAGATCCGGCCCAAACCACACACCGAGGATTTTTACCGGGCCATCAGTCCAGCCGAACACACCTGGAAGTGAGTTTACCCCGGTCCAGGCGCTCAACCGCAGGCCGACGGACTTGCTGCGATTGATCACGGCCCCTGTGAAAGCTTCATACTCAGCGATCGCCTCTATCACCACTTCGATGTCGTTACGACAGGCTGCGAAAACGGTGACGTCATCAGCGTACGTGGACACCCTAGCAAATCGGCCGCCAGGTAGAGCAATGCCGCGTAGGACTGGTCTCACCGCCTCGTCCCTTAATTTGCAAAGGAAGGGCTCCAATGCCAGGACATAGAGCAGAGGCGACAGCGGACAGCCCTGCCGCACCGACCGGGAGACCCCAAAGGACTCCGACAACCTACCATTGACTTGCACCACCACCGCGGGGTCACAATACAGGGCGGAGATCCACTTGCGGAAGTCCGGACCAAAGCCGGCGGTTTCCACAACAGCCCTCAGGAACCCATGGTCCACCCTATCGAACGCCTTGGACTGATCTAAATTGATCAGCGCGGCTTCTGTGGCGTCTTCTAACCCCTCTATTATTGTGCGAACCAAGTGTAGATTGCTCTGAATTGTTCGTCCCTTCACAGCGTAGTTCTGATCCGGTTCGACCAAATCGTCGATTACGACCTGCAGTCGGTTCGCAAGAATACGGGCTGAAATCTTAAAATCTGCGTTAAGCAGAGTTATGGGCCTATAATCGTCTAAGTTCCCCCCTCCATGTTGGTTTCCCTTCTTCAGAAGCGTGACCACTCCTTTAGTTACCTGCCTCGGGATCGAGTCCTGGGCAAACCAGTGGTTAAACACGCCCGTCAAAAGGGGTGCAAACATGGGCGACAGCCTCAAGTACAGTTCGTAGGGCAAACCATCGAGCCCCGGAGATTTGTTGTGGCCAACCTGCTTCAACGCAGTAATGACCTCACGCTCCATAACCACCCCCTCCCAACTAGCCGCTCGGCGGGGCGAGCCAGCTAAATAGCCGCCAAACTCCTGGCCGCGGAGTCTAGGTAGTTTGGTGAAGCGCTCCTCCAAAAGTTGCCGAAACCCATTGCAGATCTCCCGTGCCGACACGAGAGAACGTCCTTTCAGGTTTTTCACCTCCCGAATGTACCCATCCGAGCCGCGTCTTAAAGCGGCCCTACGCTCAACAGCGTCAACGTTCACGGCTTCGTTGGAGACTCTATTTAACCTAGCCCTAATTACCTGACCTTCATATCGCTCGCTAGCCAAGCGATTGAGGTCCCCCTTAACTAGAGCTAGATCTAGGGAATCCCTCCCCTGCCACCGCCCGGGTCAATCTATCCTCTAGGTGCTTTTTGGTCCGAGCCCTAGTTAACGTGAGGCGTTGGCTATATTGGACACAAAAATGCCTAATGGTGACCTTAAGATTAACCCACCATCTACTCCCGGTAACCGCCCCCACTAACTCCCTCTGAATTTGTGTCGTCAGCTGCTCCCGGAAGTCGACCAACTCCAACAAGGAGGCGTTCATCTTCCAGTAGCCAGCCAACCTAGGCCTATTACCTAACTTCAAACGGGCCAACACAAGTTTGTGGTCCGAATGAGCTAACCAGTGGAACATGGGACAAGATAGAAAATCTACGTCGCCCCTTCTAATTAACATCCTGTCCAAGTATGTACTCAGACAGGCGGCCGCACTAGTTTGCCACGTCCACATCTCCCTCCCGGGGTGATCCAGACGGAACCTGTCGACCAGATCGCACGAGGCCATCAGGTCAGACAGGCTGCTATCACACCTACCCGACCCACTAGTCCCCTCGACCTTATCTAACTTGGGGTCCAGGATGGCATTCCAGTCCCCCATTAATACTACCCGCTCCAGACCCAAAGAGAGAAACACCTCCACCCGCCGAAAAAAGGAAACCCTCTCGCTGTGGATGTCAGGCGCATAAACTGCCATGATCCGGAACGCGCCGCTGCTAACGGCAACATCGACCACGACCAGCCTCCCATGAGCGTCCGCATGAACAAGTGTAACCGTCGCAGATAGGGTGCGACTTACTAGCACAGAAACCCCCCGGCTCTGGATACTGCCATATGCTGAGTAAACATCAAAATCGTTCACCAGCACATCGCAGTCCCCATCCCCAACAAAGTGGGTCTCCTGTATTGCAGCTATGTCTACCTCAAGGGCCATGAGGTCCCTCAGCATGCGAGAAGCCTTGCTTCGAGACCTCATGCCCCTCGCATTCAAACTAGCTAGGTTTAAGCCTGTTGCCATGTTTCCCTAACTAGTAATATTCGTCTATCAAGGGTCTGAAATCCTCGGGGGAAAGGGCGTCGAAGGTCTGCCCAAGACTGCCCGTGAGCAGGACAGGCGTAAGCCGCCCGTCTTTGGCCAGACACCCCACGTCCAGAGGGAACGTCAACTTTAGCGCCCTATACAAGGAGGGGTGAACGTATAATGGGGCCCTCCCCTCGCATTGCTTAGAAATTTGCTCTAAGGATGGGTGCTCCCCGTCGACAAGCTTCAATCCTGGAAACGCGGTCTTCCCTTCCTCCAACATTCTCCAGAGGGCTTTCGCACGCCCACCCTGTTGGGTCTCATGAACGTTATTAGGTGTGGCGCCTCTGCAAAATTCCTGGGGTCGGTAACATCCTTCCCTTCCACCATTTTGAGGCTCTCCAGGATGCGCAGGTACTTTTTCTGCGTCCCGCTTATGTCGCTGACCGCCTCATCCACCTCACACAGACGGACCCCCGGCCAGAATGGAAACTTTCTGGTCTTTTCCTTCCTGGGGACCGTCTTCTCCTTGTCCTGACCTTCTGCTACCACATCTTCTGAGACTAGAGCCATCACATCCTGCTCCGGGGTGTTAAATAGGGGAGGGGTGGACTGAGCGTCCTCTGGGGAAACTGATGTTGGAGGCTCAGAATGCTGCTGCTCTGCTGATATTTGCATTTCTTCCACCGCTGGGACCTCTTTCAGGGATTTTTGCGGGGGAGACATCTTCGGAGAATCCTTGGCCGCTTCTTTGCGCTCCTTCTTTTCTACATGTCTGCCATGAGATTCGCCATCTTCGCGTTCAGATTCTGAGGAGCTCAATCTTAATTTTCGCTTTGTGGTCGCCGCCGTCGATCTTACTGGGGCTGAAGGGGCCTCTGCTTCTTTGTTTTTTCCCCTCTTGGCGACGACCTTGCTCCACGCTCCACCCTCGACATTCTCCTTTTCGTTCCTCTGCTGGCTTTTGTCTCCTTCCGATGGCTTCATACTCGTCCCCTGCTGGTCTTGCTCCTTCCTTGCGGGCAGAAACGTGCCACGTGCCCAGGCTTCATACAATGCCAACAATATGGCCGTCTTCCCTCGACAATTACTGCCATTTGCCAGCCCTCACAGCATAGTTGCGCCGGGATTTTATGAAAATTCTCCCGATTGACACACATCTGGATCTTGTATGACCCAGTTTGGATATTCCACGGTCCCTTTGTGGGGTGTATTTCCTCGACTTCTCCAAACTGGGCCAGGGTGGCACCTAGCTGATCCTCACCGACGAAACAGGGTACCCCGAGCACCGTTACCCCGGCTCTCCTTTTGGACAAGTACTCGGGGCGGAGTCTTAGGTTTTTCCATATGAGGTCCCCTCCTGCTAGCTTCTCTGCTTCCTCCTTTGATGGCAGGAGGAGATCCCACTTAGGATGGAACTTCCTTACCAGGTACTGGGCAGGAATTTTCAAATCTCCCAGCACGTCACACATTCTTTCCAGGGGCACGCCGATGAGCCCCTTCCCATTTGCATCCAGCGTCACGAGGGAGACCGTTCTCATCCTTATGTCTTCTAAAGCTCCCGGAACCATCACCAGCTGATTACCACTGACGTAATCTTTGAAACGCCCATTCAGCAACTCTTGGTAGTATTCCGGGGTCTTCTTGTTTTCCTTCTTCTGACCCCACGCATTCGTCTCCTTCGCCGCAGTTGATGGTAAGCTGGTCTCGGCTGCCGCTGCTGCTACAACTTGCTTTACAACTTGCTTTTCCTGCCCAGGTGGTATTGGTGAACAATCACTCTGCGTGAGGGCTGGCCACTCAAATAAACTATTTGGCGTCTCACTTCCGGACACCCCCACCCCCGGGGAGCACCCATCCACTACAATCACCTCCTCCGATCTACTCCTGCGTAAGACCTCCACTGCATCCTTATTAAGACTGCACCTCGCCGACTGGGACCTTGTCAGAGGGGTTCTAGGCTCCTCCTCCAAGACCCACCACTTCTTCACCGGCCTCTTTTTCTTACCGACACGCTCTCCGACCGCTGGGGCACTGACCGACGCAAAAACGACTCCACCGGGTTGCCTTTCGCAGCGACAACCCCCTGCACCATACCACAAACCGACTCAACCCTACTGGGGGTGGCGACCCCCGCTCGCGATCCGGACACCGACTCTACCGACGCTACCAAAGACTCTGGGGTGGCGACCCCGGGAACCCTTCTCGAACTCGAACTGGGGGTGCCTTGAGGGATGGCACCCCCCGGACCCTTCTCGACAACTACACCTGGGGCGTCCCCCAAGGTGGCAGGAGCAGAGGCCTGCTCCATCTATTTGTTGGCCCAAGGCCCGGCTAGATACCCGCCGATTCGGAAACCAAGGGGACCTTCGCCTAAAGAGGCACGTAGGTTTCCCTTGGCCCTGCCGGCTGCTTAACTTAGCTGGACCCCGAACTATCTGCAAAAAATAGAAAACACAACAATTAGTAGTTGCCCAGGATGGGCAATAACAAAAAACAAATAAAACAATGAACAAAAAGGTCTTTGCGGGTCCAAATCCCCAAAGAAGGGGCTGGTCCTTGCAGAGAACAAGAGAAAGACTTTTAACCGTGTGGTCAAAAGCTCACAACCGGCGTTGAGGCAGACCGCAGTAAGCACTGAGACAGATACTACACTTTGATCTTAGCCAAAAGACCAAGTAAAAAAAAGGTGCTTATTGGATAAAATTGATGCATATGTACGAGCAAAATACCCAGCGTCGTCCGTAATAGTATGACATAGCACTAGCACGACATATATACTAGCTGATTACCCGGCATGGCCTGGGATTGGAAGAACACTCAGCGACGCTTGGGATTGGAAAAAATTGGATGATATATGTACTAGCCAAATGCCCAGCGTCGCCCGGAATGGATTACATAGGTGGATATCTGTACTAGCAAAATACCCGGCATAGCCCAGGATTGGATAAAGTAGCTGTATATGCACTAGCAGAACAACCGGCGTTGCCTGGGATTGTATGACATAGGTGGATGTGTACTAGCAGAATACCAAGTGTCGCCTGGGATTGTAGGACATAGGTGAAGTATAGGTCCGATTCGACAATTTTGATGGTGCTTGTGCATTATAGGTCCGATTAGAAAACTTTGAAGGTGCTTGTGCATTATAGGCCGCTTTGCCAATTTTGAAAGTACTCGTGCAGTATAGGTCCATTTGACAATTTTGAAGGTGCTTGTGCAGTATAGGTCCGATTTGAAAATTTTAGACAGTGCTTGTGCAGTATAGGTCCAATTTGAAAAATTTAGAAGGTGCTTGTGCAGTATAGGTCAAATTTGTAAAAAATTAGAAGGTGCTTGCGCAGTATATATGTTATAATAATAATATAATGCAGGTTACCTCCCTTGGATGTAGCTTTATTATGAGATTTCATTAGATTTATATACAATCATTGTTATAATATGCAAGTGACCTCCCTTGGATGAAGCTTTATTCTCGAATTCCATTATATTAATATACAATCATTGTTATAATATGCAAGTGACCTCCCTTGAGTGTAGCTTCATTGTCGAATTCATTTACATTAATATACAATCATTGTTATAATATGCAAGTGACCTCCCTTAGATGTAGCTTCATTGTCGAATACCATTAGATTAATATGCAATCATTGTTATTATATGCAAGTGACCTCCCTTGGGTGTAGCTTCCTTGTCGAATTCCATTAGATTAATATACATTCATTGTTATATAATGCGAGTGACCTCCCTTTGGTGTAACTTCATTGGCGACTACCATTAGATCATGCAAGTGGCCTCCCTTGGATGTAGTTTCATTTTCGAATGCGATTAGATTAATGTACAATCATTGTTATAATATGCAAGTGACCTCCCTGGGATGTAGCCTCATTGTTGAATACCATTAGCTTAATATGCAATCAATGTAATATTATGCCAGTGAACGCTCTTGGATATGGCTTTTTAGCTGGATATTTGTACTAGCATAATACTCACCGTTGCCAGGGATTGTATAAGAAAGGTGGAGATATGTACTAGCAAAATACCCGACGTTGCCTGGAATTGGATGACATGGGTGGGATGTTTCCTAGGAGAATACCTGGGATCGGATCAGATGGGTGGATATTTGTGCTAACACCATACCTCATATAGGAAGATGGTGCGATTATGTCGTAAAATAATGAAAAATTATTGTCCAAATTAGTAACATATCCAAGAATTATGAAAAATTATGAAATGCGAGTTATTTGTTGGTGTGTTTATGGGGAAATAAAATGCCAGACAATGTCAGAAAGTAATTATTTTAGCAAAAGGAAATGATATTATGTGCGTTAAATTATAAAAAACGATTGTCGAAATTAGTAACATATCCAAGAATTATGAAAAGTGATTAAATGTAAGTTATTGGATTGGTGTGTTTATAATGAAATGAACAGCCCAGATATAGTCTTAAAGTTAATATTTTATTAAGGGGGGGGGTCGATTATGTGGGTTACATCATTAAAAATGATTGTAGAAATTAGTAACATATCCAAGAAAAGTGAAAAATATGAAATGTGAGTTATGTGATTGGTGTGTTTGGAATGAAATTACCAGCACAGACAATGTCTCAAATCTATTAATTTAGTAAGAGGAAGGGGATTATGTGGGTTAACTCAAGAAACATGATTGTCGAAATTAGTAACAGATCCAAGAATTATTAAAAATTATGAAATGTTAATTATTTGATGTGTGAATTTGTAATGAAATGCACACCCTAGACAATGTTGCATGGTTGTTATTTTAGTAAGAGAGGGATGATTATGTGTGTTAAATCATGGAAAATGATTTTCGAAATTAGTAACATATCCAAGAATTATGAAAAATGATAAAATGTGAGTTATTTGATTGGTGTGTTTATCATGAAATAACCAGAAACAATGTCTCAAAGTTATTATTTTAGCAAGAGGAGAGGGGATTATGTGGGTTAAATCACAAAAAACGATTGTCGAAATTAGTAATATACCCAAGAACTATTAAAAGTTATTAAATGTAAGTTATTTGATTGGTGTGTTTGTAATGAAATAAACAGACCAGATATTGTCTCAAAGTTAGTATTTTAGTAAGAGGAGGCCGATTACGTGGGTTAAATCATAAACAATGATTGTCAAAATTATTAACATATCCAAGAATTATGAAAAATGATTAAATGTGAGTTATTTGATTGATGTGTTCGTAATGAAATAGACATGCTAGAAGATGTATCAAAGTTGTTATTTTTGTAAGAGGTAGGGGATCGTGTCGGTTAAAGAGGGGGGCTATTACTTGGGTTATTTCATTAAAAATAATTGTCGAAATTAGTAACATATCCAAGAATTATGAAAAATGGTCAAATGTGAGTAACTTCATAGGTGTGTTTGTAATGAAAAAAAAAAACAGCCATACAATGTCTCAAAGTTATTATTTTAGTGATAGGAGGTGGCGATAATGTGGATTAACTCATGAAAAATTATTGTCGAAATTAGTAACATATCCAAGAATTATGAAAATGAAGTTTTAAGTATTTGATTGATGTGTTTATAATGAAATAAACAGCCCAGTCAATGTAGCAAATTTATGATTTTAGTACGAATTGGGCGATTAGATGTGCGCACTCATTAAATTTGATTGTCGAAATTCATAACATATCTAAGAATTATAAAAAATGATGCAATGTGAGGTATTTTATTGGTGTGTTTCTAATAAAATAAATAGCCCAGAAATGTCTCAAAGGTATTATTTTAGTAAGAGGAGAGGGGTTTGAAATTAGCAACATATCCAAAAATTATGAAAAATGATGAAATGTGAGTTATTTGATTGATGTATTCGTAATGAAGTAGACAGACCAGACAATGTATGGAAGTTATTATTTTAGTAAGAGGTCGCAATTATTTTTGTTACTTCATTAAAAATAATCGTCGAAATTAGTAACATATCCAAGAATTATGAAAAATGATATAATGTGAGTTACTTCTTTGGTGGGTTTTTAATGAAATAACCAGCCATACAATGTCTAAAAGTTATTATTTTAGTGATAGAAGGGGGCGATAATGTGGATTTACTCATGACAAGTGATAGTCGAAATTAGTAACATACCATAGCCTATGGATCAAAGTTTTTATTTTAATAAGAGTGGTGGCGATAATGTAAGTTAAATAATGTGACATTGTTGTTGAAATTAGTAACATATCCAAAAATTATTTTAAAAAAATGAGTTATTTGGATGATATGTTTGTAATGAAAACCAGCCAAGACAATGTCTCAAAGTAATTATTTTAGACAGGTGAGCGATAATGTGGGTTAAATTGTTGAAATTTGTAACAATTCAAGAATTATGGGATTTAACGAGATACGTCCACATATATACTTACAGATTACCCGGAGTCGCCCTAGATTTACTGAGATACATACAAATGTATGCAAGCAGAATACACGGTCGCCTGGGATGTAATGAGATAGATGCAAATATATACTAGCAGAATACTTGACGTTGCCTTGGATTGAATTAGATTGATTGAAATATATACTAACAGAATATCTTGTGTCACCCAGGATTTAATGAGACTGATTGAGATATATACTAGCAAAACACCCAGCGTTACCAGGGATTGAATGAAATAGGCGAGAATATATATCAGTGAAATACCTGGCATCGCTTGGGATTTGATGAGATAAATGTGTTGTATATTACTTGTCCTTTCATATACATGCTATAAATGAACTACCCTAGGTAAGATACAATTATTTCATATGTGTAATACCCGTCTTATGTAGGTAAAATATTCTTTTGCTCGAAATAACAAATGATACATAAACATACAAAATTCCTATCTCATAAGAATAACAAATATATTAGAAAACCAAATTCAATTTTCTCATTGTTTATACTATCTGGAGCAACACCGGGTATCCCCGCTAGTCTATAATATAAATCTCACTTGTCTCTTTAAATCTATGTATGTATGTATGTATGTATGTATGTATGTATGTCTTCCTAAAACTTTCGACAGAGGCGACATATTTTTACGAGATCATTATCTTTTTTAAGTTCGACCCTTCGGACGAAAAATAACGAAACATTGACTTAAAACATTAATTACTTCACACTAAGCACTTTTCTACAGGGAATGGTTACTTTTTCGCTGATATTTTTTAAAGGCATCGCCTCTTTTCGATTGACTAGCCTTAATTTAAACCTTCGCCACTTCCGGTTTCGCGATGGACAAAACAGCAAAGACGTCACTTTTTTCACGTTCTTTTCCTCCTTTGCGGTACAGGTTCGAGCCTGCCTGCCTACTACCATTACTACTTTTTTCTTTTGCTCAACACACATCTCTATACAACGCTGGAAACCCAGGCAAGTCTATAATATACATCTCACATGTCTGTTTAAATGTATGTATGTGTGTACGTATATATGTATGCGTGTTTTAAACTTTCGACAGAGGAGATGAATTTTTGCGAAATTGGTATTGTTTTGAAGCTCGACCTTTCGGACGACAAATATCGAAAAATTGGCTAAAAAATTAATTCCTTCGCCCTAAGCTGGGCACTTTCTCCAAGAAATAGTCGCTTTTAACCGATATTTTCGAAAGTCCTCCGATCTTTTCAATAGACTTACCATTAATTTAAACCTTCACCATTTCTGGTTTGATAATGAACGCAACTGCAAAAACGTCACGTTTTTCACGTTCTTTTTTTCCTTCGCCGTACAGGCTCAAGCCTGCCTGTCTACTACACCTTTTTTTGCTCAACACACACCTCCAAACACCCGGGCAACGCCAGGTACTCAGGATAGTCCTCTATAATATAAATCCCACGTGTCTGGTACAATATATGTATGCATATATGTTTCTATGTCTGCTAAAACTTTCGACAAAGGCGACTGATTTTTTAGATATTGTTATCGTTTTGAAGCTCGACCTTTCGGACGAAAAATTGACCAAAAGCATTAATTCCTTCAGCCTCAACTGGGAAATTTTCTACAGGGAGGGGTCGCTTTCTCGGCCGATATTTTCGAAAGTCATCCTCACTTTTCAATTGACTGGCCTTAATTTAAACCTTTGTCACTTCTGATTTGACGCAACAGCAAGGATATCACGTTTTTTTTTCACTTTCTTTTTCTTCATCGCGTAGGGGTTCGAGCCTGCCTGCCTACTACCACTTTTTTTTTTGCTCAACACACACCTCCAAACACTCGGGCAACGCCCAACTGTTTTGGGGTGTTTGTTGAGAAAAAAAAAAGGCTATTCTATAATATAAATCTCACCTGTCTGTTTAAATGTTTGTATGTATATATGTATGCATATATGTATGTATGTGTCGCAAAACTTTCGACAGATCGGTATCATTTTGGAAGTCGACGTTTCGGACGAAAAATAAAAAAATGGCCAAAAATATTAATTCTTTCACCCTAAACTGGCCAGTTTTGTACAAGCCATTTTTGCAAGTCATCGTATCGGCGGGAGTTACTTTACCTAATTTTTTTATGTCCCGAACTTCCGGTCGCGTCATGGAACATTGGTATGACGCCAGATTTTCTTTCACTTTCTTTTCCGTCTTCGGGTCACGGGTTCGAGCATGCCTGCCTATAACCACCTTTGTAATAGCTGTCTTTAACCTGGCAGCTTACTGTTGTTTTGATTCGCCCCCCGGAGTTCCTTACTACACCACCTACCCACACCCAGGCAACGCCGAGTACCCCCCGCTACTACCATGTTTTTAACCCCTCTCTCCACCCGGTGTGCCTACTGTTGTTTTGGTCCCCCCGCTACTACCACTTTTTTAACCTCTCTCCACGCGAACTTCCTATTGTTATTTTACACCCCCCACACCTTTCCACACCCAAGCAAAGCCGGGTACTCCCGCTAGTAACAAGTAAGCAGCAGTCATTCTGAAGAAAAATAGGTGTAAATGTGATATACAAAATAACACAAGCTATCGTATTAATATATAAATAATAGAATACTAGAAGCATCTTTTAAATTACTGTTGGAAATGAGCAAAAAACAGTTCATGTCACTGATAAGATGCAAATTCAGTTCTTCATTTTGTTTTTAAAGTTGTGTTTAAAATCTTTTCCAAGCGACATATTATGTGTTTCAATCATGTAATAGTAAAGGTTATCTTAAGTTTTTAGTAATGCTTGCGTTTGATAGTCGTGTTTTCTCCATATATAATTTGCTATAAAAATTCGACAAGTGTGTTACTTTCGTCTAAGACTATTTTAAATTTAACGTCTCTCAAAATTAGGCGCCATAGAAAGAGAAAGAAAGAGAGACATAATTACAATTATCGCAGCCGTCTGTCATCTTTATCATCACTTAACTATTAAAACACTAATGTCGTAGGACTGCAAAAGCATGTTAAATTCATCCCATTCCGTATTTTTATTATACAAATACCGAAATAATTATTTTCAAAATGGACTAATTTGGTCAGGCATCTTATTGCAATGCAATTGTATTGTAACGACCTTGCGAGGAGTAATGTAACGACCTTAGAAATAAAATAATTTACTTTATCACACAAAAATAAGAAAATACATTTTCGTATAAAAAATCAAGAACTGCTAGCTCTACTTCTTTCTCTCTCTCTATCTCTTTTTCTGACACGCAAGGAAAAGAGAAAGACACGTGTGATTTTGCTCCATAGACAAGTTGGCAATAAATAATACAATTAAAAGGCTAATATTCGTTACGTTAATTCTTCACTCTTCTTTGGAATAAATTTCCATAAACGTAATAATGGAGAGATGTGTGATAAAAAATTATTTTATTTCTGCAGTTAATACTAAATTGATCACCAAATTTACTTATGTAAGGAATACCAGACGGAAATTTATCGTATATTACTTTATTTTTATTTTTTATTTAGAATAATTTGAGATGAAGCTTCATAATTTGTGTATTCATCATTTTGCGGACTGTTATCCTCATCTTCATTATTGTTGTTCCACTAGGTTTCGGCCAACTGGTCCTCCTCATCCTGCGATCGGACAGAAATGCTGTCTTGTAATTGTATCCCCAGTAATAACCCCTTTCCATAATTGTCGTTGTTTCATCAGGTTTTGACAAACTAATCCTCTGGCCTCCTTTGTGTAGGATTTAAACCGCTATCATCAAACAATGCTCAACTAGAACAATAGGACTAAAAATCTCTATCTACTGCGCCACGGCCCTGAATGGCCGAAACCTTATGAAATCTATTAAGATTTGGCCTTTTCTCTTCTTTGCAACTTCTTTCCCACAGGACTGACGTTGCGAGCCTGCCCTTGCTCTATCGTTACTTTCATGGCAAGTGATCGATTGAACTCCAATCTATGGTTTTCCGTTTAATCAAAACGCAGATTCTATGAGCAGGGTTTCTCTCCCATAACTGCTTGTCTGTGGTACACTTCCGCTTGCCTGCTTCCCGATTAAATACAACATAGTATCATTAAAATCAAAAGTAAACAAGTTCTTTTTGAGCCGTCCTCATAAATAATCAATTCTACCCACTTTACACCATTATCGATTACTTCACTACCACCTTACATTCATTAACCATTATCCTCAAATGGCTTTCGGGCCTTGGTAAATGGTGACTCCCAAGTAAAAAAAAAAAACTCTGCTATAATAAAACATAAATAGAATAAAAAATTGGATGTAGAAGAACAAGAAGTCATCTGGCAGATTCGGAGTCGTTTAGTATTTACAATGTTATGGGGGAAATATGGACCTGAGAAATCAAGCAGGAAGCCACTAGTTATAAACGATTGTCTCGTCGTGAGTTGAAGATATTCTGTAGCTGAGTGTGCAAGTTGTAAGTGGGCAGACATCAAAGTAAAGCAAATTGCATCGTGCGACATGAAAGAGTGAGACTGAAAGAGAATGGCTTTCAAAACAATATACGATATCATTTGCAATGGCAGTCCACCCTACAACGAGGAAATCGATAAGATCTTACCAATACGATGCATCTGGGAAGACATATCAATCACGATACATTCTCATTGGTTGCGTGTGGAAAATCTCTCGAAAACTCTTGACGAGGTTACAAAAAGAAGTTGTTAGGTTGTCAATAACATTTCATTAGCTAAAGTGGAAGCAAAGTTTGCAGAGGAAAGGACATTGGACGACATACTGTGAAAAATAACAAAATAGAAATTTTAACAAAACAAAAGTGATAATAATAAAACAAAAGAAATCAATATCGCTCGAGCGTTGTATGAAATAGAACGATAAAATAAGTTTACTGCTTTCTTTTCCACGAGATTATTATAAAAGGTAACCATAGCGTGCGGTAAGGGGGAATAAAACACAAAACGGAAAAGTATATTCAATTATATTAACCGCAGAATATCTACGAAAAACACAACGTCACAGGTTTGTTTCATCTTCTGGTTTAGCAAAGGCATTTAATAAAGTAAAAAAATAGTAATAAACGATGGAGACTTATATATGATCTAATTTCCAAACATCTTTCGAGCGGATAGATTTTAGAGCAGAACAATATGTATTTTCTTCGAGATATTTCAGAGCTTTCACAAATAACTCGAGAATCCATACTTTTAAAAATGAAATATATATGCTAGCATTTCAGCCCGGCGTTGCCCGTGTGTTTGGAGATGTATGATGAGCAAAAAAAAAAAAAAAGAAAAAACAAAGCGGTCAATTTTTTTAAACTTACTATTATGACCCCTTAACATTTATTGTTTTAGACTCGAATCAAGTTATTAACTTAGATCCATGTCCAAGGAACCAATATCTAAAATTTCAAGTGTTTAGACCCAAAATTGTCGTGTAAGTTTGATAGAGTGCTCGGAGGTCAAATTGTTGAACTTTGACCCCTGAGGAGCTGGATTTCTGGCCGAAAACCAATTAAAAAGATTTTCCCAAATCTCAGTACCTGTATATCAAATTTCGAGTCTGTGGACTAATAATTGACAGAGTTATTGCGTAGGGAAATGTACACAGACAGACAGACACACAGACACACACACGCAGACACTTTCACTTTTATATATATATATTGACAGTGAGCACGCGACCTTGCTCTTTCGTAAAGCACGCTTAACATATTTTTACCAATATAGAGTCAATTATCTATTCAAAATTATACCTAATATACAGTATTGATTTTAAAGGTGGTAAGAAAAAAAATTGGCCGCCATCAGTTAGAATCGAAACCAAAACAATTAACTCCCCAGCCACGTTCCCTCGTTTAATCTCTAGCCTCGTTTACTATCGTTTGGACTAAACCGACAGGCAAATTAAAACTTATAAAATTAAAGCGCTTTTAAACTATGATAAGTTTACGCATGCGCAAACTAATAGAAATGTTGGTAACTTGAAAAGAACAGTTTGCATTTAAACTTTCCAACATTTGTATTCGTTATTCACCCACCTAAAACAAAGATTTTACTCGTTATAAAGCATCCTTGGCGTATTATTACTATTTACTGATAATTTCAGTGTTATGTGACTAGTAGTTTAAGAGTTTAGCTGTTAAATATTTACACGCACACATACATCTACTGTTTATATATATATATATATATATATATATATATATATATATATATATATATATATACATTTATATAAAGAACAAAGAATTAATAAAACAAAAAAGTTAAAAAACATATTTAATCTTCAAAAAAAGATACAAATTAAGTGGATTTTTCTTATTGCGCGGAGTTTCGAAAGAAATACTTTCCTTCTGATCAGAGGGTAGGAATTAGCAAAATGCGGAATCAAATTTTGCTTGCAAAGTATTTACAGAAAGTGCAAGTAAGCCATAGAGCTTACTTGGTAAAAGTTAAAAAATAGTGAGGCCGAGGGAATGAGGGAAAAGAAAAATGATTTCACATCCTCCAACATAGACCCCTACTACCATGCCTCCTTCTCCAACATCAGGAGTCTCCGTTCCAACTTTATAGAGGTTGAAACACAATTACAGGAGACGAAACCAGACATATTCTTCCTAAGTGAAACTGGCATTAGGCTGACTGCTTCCCTTGACGAATTCATAATTAAAGGATACTCTAACTTAACATCTAAATCTACCCCAAGATCGCTATGGACTTGGAATATGTGCCTGCATTAAAGATGGCTTTCCGAGTGGTAGGGATATCTCCAGAGAAGACCCTAATTAACCTTGCATTCACAAATATCCGTGGGCTTAGAACTAATTTAGCTGATGTTGAAGCATTTCTCTAAACAAATACCCCGGATACCTTAGCACTAAGTGAGACAAACCTAAACTCCTCCATCCCCTCTAACCACTTTAACATGCCTGGATATCTCCCACTCTGCCGTAAGGACTCTGGCAGACATGCACGGACTTGGAGTTTACATTCGTAATACCCCCCCTGACTAGAGAAACAAACCTAGAAACGGATGATCAAGCCTTTATGTGCTTTAGACTAAACATGCAACACAACATTAGCTACTTTTATTTTCTCTACCGCTCTCCCTCGACTCAGGACTGCACCATAATAAACAAAGTCTCTGACAGCATAGACACGGCACTCTCCCTCGACACTAGCGCCCAAGTACATGTATTTGGTGACTTTAATGTCCATCACAAAAACTGGCTTGGATTCTCTACTTACACAGATGCAGCGGGCAGCACAACTCATAGTTTCACTATATCTCACTCCCTATCACAAATTGTTACTTTTCCAACCCGTTTCCCTGACCAGGAAGAACAACACGCATCACTTCTAGATCTGTTTCTAAGAACTGTTCCCGATGATTGCATAACGAAGGCCCACAGCCCACTCGGGAACGCTGATCATGCAGTGATAATAGTTGAAATCGCCCTAGACTGAAGAGCCAGTGCTCAAAACAACGAGACATTATAAAAAGGCTGACTGGGAAGCCATCACGGAACAAATAAGAGATGCCCCATGGGGAAATATTTTTTCTCTCCCTGCTGAACAGTGTGCAAACGAGACCACTGACTGGTTCAAAACTGCAATCGAAGCGCATGTTCCCATGCGGAGATTTTATAGTAAGCCCCACTCTCCCCAATGGTTTACTTCGACTTGCGCAACTGCCATTGCTCAAAAGCAGCATGCATACCACATATTTAACCGACATAAGTCCAGTTCAAACAGACTGAAGTATATAGAAGCTAGAAATAACGATAAGAAAGACATAGCGACAGCTAAGAGAGAATTTACGGAAACCACTAAAAAACGCATCGAAGCACAAAAAGTAGGAACTCGTGACATCTGAAAAATCTACAACAGTGTAGTAAATAATAGGCAATCAACAATTCCCCCACTATCCAACAATCACAAGGTTGTCTCTTCAGCAACCGAGAAGGCTAACATGCTTGCCAATCGGTTTGCCTCAAACTCCACACTGGACCCTTTCAACCACCCCTCTACCTGACTTTCCTATGCGGACAGACGCCACGCTAGACGATCTGAAAATGACCCCTGCTCAGGTGCATGCCATCATAAAAACCTTGACACTTCAAAGCATGTGGACCTGATCTCATCCCAGCTGTGCTATTAAAAAAATGCTCAGCCGAAGTAGCTCCAGTTCTCTCCAAACTCTACAACAAATGCCTTAATGAAGCTTGCTTTCCGGGCTGTTGGAAAACGGCTTCTGTGGTACCAGTATTCAAGAATTCTGGCGTAAGAACTGACCCATCAAATTATCGCCCATTAGCCTCCTCCCAATTTTGCCAAAATAACAATGCTCTAGTCCATTACCGTACAGATGCTAGACTTCTGACTGACCAACAATATGGATTTGGACAAGCCCGTTCCACAGCAGACATCTCTGAACGTATATACCATTCACTGGACAAAGCAGGGGAGGGCAGAGCGGTAGCTCTAGATATATCTAAGGCTTTTGACTGGGTATGGCATGGGGGTCTCTTCAGGAAAATAAGATCATACGGTATCACTGGTAGAATACTTAACATAATTAAATCCTTCTTAGATAAGAGAAAAATCCAGGTTGTCCTCGATGGTCGTACATCTAAACAATATGATATAAATGCGGGAGTTCCCCAGGGGTCTATCCTTGGACCTCTATTGTTCCTGATATTCATAAATGACCTCCCCGACAAAATTGCCTCTGAGATGGGTATATATGCTGATGACACTACACTCTATGGCAGGCATGACAGGAAGACGAATGAACACATTTCTAAAGAAATGGCAGAAATACTATCGGAAGACCTCCAATCTATAGTGGAATGGGGACAAAAATGGTTGGTCACGTTCAATGCCGCTAAGACTAAACTAGTTTCATTCAATAATTACAAGAAACCCTCTCTACCACCTATAGCAATGGCCAACGGCTCTTTATCTGAAAGTACATCTTTCAAACTCATTGGCCTAACGTTCACAGGAAACATGAGTTGGAACAATTATGTTGAAGGCATTGCCAGGGCCGCTGCAAGAAAGGTGGGCTCTCTCTACCGTGCTAGACAACTACTAACACCCGAAAGTATCCTGTACCTCCATAAGGCCACCATTCGCCCATGTATGGAGTATTGCTGTCACATCTGGGATGGTGCATCTGCTACTAGTCTCTCGCTCCTTGACAAGGTTCAAAAGAGAGTCACCAATCTGATAGGCCCTGAACTGGCATCTAAGCTTCAACCTCTGTCCCATCGACTCCAGTTGCATCCCTCTGTCTGTTCTACAAGTATTTTAGTGGTGAATGTTCTGACGAACTGCAATCACTTATGCCCCCACGACGTGAGCACCCTCGACAAACCCGACAGGCTGCTAAATCCCACTCTCACACCGTAGAGATCCCTAGATGTAAAAGATCTTTCTACTCCAGTAGTTTCTTCTCCAGAACCGCTAGACTTTGGAATTCCATTCCACGTCCCTGCTTCCCCAACAGTACTGACGTGCAGAAGTTAAAGTGTAACGTGAACCGACACCTTTCTGCCCAAATCCCTACATAGTACCCCAGTAGTTGTTGCACTTGATAGTAGCCCCGTACACTAAAGTGGCAATTTGCCTTGTTTGGGGTGAAAATGTAATAAAAAAAACAACCTTATATGTGCTTCCGGGTTGCACTTGCTTACACCACTGCATTTATATTCGCTCTCTATCGCCCCAACAACAGCGGAGCTACTATTCTTAAGAGCATATCTGAAAAAATTGACCACATCCTGTCTGCTCACTCTTCAGCTAATATCCACATTTTCGGTGACTTCAATGTCCACAATGCGGAATGGCTGACCCATTCTAACAAGACAGATGATGAGGGGAGGTTCTGTCATGATTTCACCATTGCTTATGACCTCACCCAGATTGTCCACGAACCCACCCGAGTGCCCGATAGTTCTGGTCAGTATGCTAGCCTTCTAGACCTTTTTCTCACAACTTACCCTGAGCTATGTTCAAGTTCCGTATATCTCCTCTGGGATCTTCCCACCACGCGGTTGTATCAGTTAAGATAAAAACAAAATGCAATAAGTCTGGAGATGTACCTCTCAACCGTACTGCATTTCGATACTGTACTGCTGACTGGGATAGCTTCCGTACACTTATATCTAATCTACCACTGCATTCCTTGCTTCAAAAAGATGTGTCCTCCATAGTATCAGACATGACCGAATGGCTAATTGTAGGCATAGACCAATTCATACCATCCAAAAAATTCCAACAAAAACCTAACAGCCAGCCATTGTTCTCCCCAGAATGTGCTGCTGCCATCGCTCACAGAAATCACTTTTTCCATAGCTACCAAAGTAATAGATGTACTGAGACAAAAGCTGCTTTAAGGACTGCCAGCAACCACTGCAAAAGAGTAATAAAAATGCAAGAGAGCTATATGCTCAGTCCGTTAAATCCAAAGTAGCTGAGCCGCGGCTTGATTCCCACCAGTTTTGGCAAATGGCAAACAGGATCCTGAAAAGAAGCGTTCGTTCTATCCCAACCATCATCAATGGACCTGAGGTCATCACGTCAGCATCAGACAAGGCCAAACTGTTTGCCAAGAGATTGCAGCTAATTCTACCTTATGCCACGAAGGTCATCAACTCCTTTCGTATTTCCTCCTATAACGGACAACACGCTCTGCAACATACAAATATCTGTGCGTGATGTCGCCAACTTAATCAAGAACTTTGATTCCAGTAAAGCAACTGGCCCTGATGGCATTCCAAGCATAGTGCTGAAAAAGCTTCAACTAGAACTTGCCCCAATACTTACAAAACTCTTTAAGAGTAGCCTTAAAGAGAAGTACTTCCCAAATCCTGGAAAATATCATCAGTATGCCCTGTATTTAAGAACTCAGGTTATAAGTCATCTCCCTTTAAGTACAGACCAATAAGTCTCCTCTGTGTCATGATTAAGCTGCTGGAACCTATATTAAATAGAGAAGTAGTCAACCACCTAAGCAGAAATAACCTTCTTAGTGACATGCAATACGGTTTCCGTTCTGTCAGATCTGCAGCATATGTGCTAACTGTTATATCTCATAGGATTAGTGAATCTCTTGACAAAGGCTTCCTCTCTAGGGAAATTGCTCTTGACATATCAAAGGCCTTCGATAAGGTATGGCATAAGGGCTTACTTCACAAGATTTCCAGCTACGGTATAACTGGAAATGTTTTCTCAATCATTAAATTATTTCCCTCCGATAGGCTCATAAGAGTAGTAGTTGATGGTCAGAAATCAGAGGCCATCAATATTAATGATGGGGTCCCTTAGGGGTCAATCCTGGGTCCAACTCTCTTCCTTATATACATCAATGATCTCCCAAAACACATACTTCAATAATTAGTTGACATCTATGCTGATGACACGACCATCTACAGCAACACATCAAAGGTCGTAAATGACAAAGCTCTCTCAGATTCTCTCTCCTCTGATCTTGAGCGCGTGGTACAGTGGGGGAGGACGTGGCTGGTTACTTTTAATGCATCTACAACCAAGCTTTTATCTTTACATCATCAACGCTATGATCCCCATCTGGCATCAATTGATATGGGTGGCTCCCGTCTAGGGGAAGTTCCACGTTTTGATAAGCTTCTGGGTTTGGCCTTTACACTTGACCTGAAATTGAATACATACATCAAGTCAGTTGCCAAGATCGCTGGAAAAATGGTAGGATCCTTCGAACGCTCCAGAAGATATCTCACACTTGATGCAATTCTCTATCTGTATAAAAGCCAAGTACGTCAAATGATGGAATACTGCTGCAACATATGGGCAGGAGCTGCTAAAAACAGCCTATCCTGCCTTGACAGAGTACAAAATAGACTTCGTGGCCTAGTGGGTGATGCCCTTCTCTCTTTCCTGCAACTCTCTCCCACAGAAGAGACGTTGCAAGCCTGTCTTTGTTTTATCTTTACTACCATGGCAGGTGCTCGTCTGAACTCCAATCTCTGGTCCCCCCTCGCCAATATTTCACGATAAACACCCGCCTAGCTGAAACCACTGTCAAAAATTTCCCCACTTCTTATCTGTGCCAAAATCAAAACGTAGATTCCATGAAAAAATTATTTCTTAGAAGTGTACGCCTGTTGATCTCTGTCCCGGTTGCCTGTTTCCTACCTGACTACAACCTGGATATCTTCAAGTTCAATGTGAACAAATTCCTGATGAACCGCCCTCTTAAGTAAGACACTTTATCAAATCTCCAACACTAACGTACTGTACACACAATAACCCTTATTTCCGAGTGGCTTCCGGGCCTTGATAACTGGTGACTGCCTTGTAAAAAGCAATATATATATATATATATATATATATATATATATATATTCAAGACCTACCTATTAATTATTAGTCACAACTACTACAACCATTGATTCGACTTTAATTTCACCCGAAAACTCATAAATTATAACATATGTCCTAAGACATTTTTTGGAGGAACTAAAAATATTAAATTTTCTAACGGTTTTATTATAGAAGCAGTTTTATTATTTTTGTTAATTTTATTTCTTTAAATTCTATATGTTTTAAGTTTGTTTGTACACAAATCATGGCATGTGATTATTTGAATATAAAATGTAGAGGACACATATGCAGAAATCTTTACGGTGTCCAAGTCGCACGTACATTTAACATATCTTTTTAATTGCCTTGATTTTTGCAATTTTACAGAATTTTTTTTGATCCCGTAAAAACGTTACGTAAATATTTTAAGCTAAATGGAATTTTTCCTGATTATGAGCAAAATGTAATCCTAAAGAGTATTTGAAATATTGTTCAAAGCGAATTGATTTTTGCATAAATCAATAATTTTTAATGTCCTGCCATAACTGCAATAAATTAATATATTACTTCGTAATGACTGACTAGCTGATTGTCTAATTGTAGCGTACTCTCCCGGGAAAGTTCACTTTTTTTCTTTTTACTAGCTGGTTGGAGTAAAGATAAATTTTGATCTACCCAGGTACTGTATAAAAACCGGTCATTGAACAATTATAGACTAGCTATTATTATATAGATGTAGAATACAATAGCTATTTGATTAAGTCAGAAATCTATATATAAAGCAGTCGTGTTCATGTGTGTATGTGTGTGTCTCTGTGTACAATTCTCCTACAGTCCACACCACTGGACCGATCATGACCAAACCTGGCATGATAATTGGCCACCACCTAGGGATCGTGCACATCATTTCCAAGGTAAAGGGCAAAGGTCAAGACCATAGACTATGTATATATACAGCCCACACAGCTGGAATAATAATAACCAAACCTTAAATGGTCTCTGACTTAGGGATAGTGCACAACATTTTTCAAGGCCAACGCCAAAGGTTAAAGTTATATTTGATGAACACGATCCGTAGGTGGTGGCCAATCATCATGCCAAGTTTGGTCATGATCAGTCCAGTAGTGTGGATGAACTCCCCCCCCCTATGTATAGTGTATTCCAAGTTAGTGTTCGCCATCATTCCAGGGGTTGCCACCATGGCGCCGACCAACTTCTTGTGAATTTAAATCAGATCACTCTCTTCTACCTCTATCCTCTCAACCAATACTGATGAAAGTTGAATATAATTGTGGTTCCTAACATATGCTAAAATCTATTCCACTGTATCTCTTAACGTTGAACTTCCATAATAACGCTTCCAAAACCAATGTAACGGATCATAAAGGATTCCTTTTTATTGAGATGCAAGTAATTCTTTTGAAAATGTTAAGATAATACTGTACACTAAAGATGCCACCCAAACGAAATAGAAACGAAACTGAAGAAGAAAGATTGGTAATATGAGAATCAAATAGACTAAGAGTGGCTATAATTCGCTCCAATGAAAACGCTTCACATAGAAAAAGAAGTATGGAGTTCAAAAGAATACGCCAAAAAGAAAGAAGAGCAATATAAACAAATTTGGAAAAAAAGTTAAAAAAAAAAACGTCCTAAGATTTGGGCGAAGAAAAATGTAAACAAAGGGCAAATATCTCCTTTCTTATAATAAGAGAAATCGCTCAGGGAGCGAAATTAAGAAATTCATCGCTAATAGAAAAAAAAAATTCAAACAATCGTCTAAGACAAATTCAAGCAATCAAGCAGGCATATATATATATATATATATATATATATATATATATATATATATATATGTGTGTGTGTGTATATATATATGTATATATATAACTTTTAATTATTTTATATATATATATATATATATATATATATATATATATATATATATAAATATTCAATATTATACTGTCTAAATTGACTGCTGTGATGTTTATTGATTTTGTTCACAAAATTACTCAGTCGGATATCCTGAATTTATTTGTGACTATCCAATGTTAATGTTTTCTACCTTGAAGTTTGATGTTTGTAAAAATAGAATATTCTAAATTATTTTGTAAAAATACTCAAAAGTATATTTTTAATTTCAATAAAATTACGGTTCTATTTAAATATTACATTTACCGAATTTTCATATTTAAGAAAACCGCTTTTCTTTATTTTATTGCTTATTCACACATCTGTTAGATTGTTAACTACCGGAAAACACCGGAAAGGATAATCGATGAGTATTATGTATTAATGAATTCGTGATAATCGATGATTATTATTAATTCATAAATTGTATTTCGTAAATGATATTTTAGGAATATTGAAATCTTGGTTGTTATTTATATTGGATTCGAAGTCAGGAATATTGTTTATAGTTAGAGTTGAGGTTAAAAACACAATTCTATAAGAAATTCAAAAATCTATGGATACGGAAATCTATGGAGGCAAAAACGTGAATCGATATTCACATGTTTACGAGCGTGATGAGTGACGTCAAAGGAATTAAATTAATCTAATTAGAGTTAAGTTTTGGAGAATTGAGAGCGGAGGATCTAGGAGAGAGGAGCGACTTCGTAACGCTGGATGCGGCGTCAAGGGCAATCTTCAGGGTGTAGTAACGTGGCATTTGTGCTTCTGAAAAAATATTCCGGCCGTGAAAAATAAATGCATGTATGTGTGTCTTTTAAACCTGGTTTTGGTGTACATAATTTTGTTTTATCATCACAAACACAAAGAACATTGTTCTCCCATCATGTATGTACTCCCCATCATAAACACCCACTCTTAAGTCTATAATGTAATAATAAAAACAGTCTTCGTCCAACATATACGCGCATATTGGTCCTATACGATGTCTTGGTCTTCCTTTTTTCCATGCTTCTCCTACCACGTAAAATCTAGCCTCTCTTCTGTGCTCCCCCGTATGCAACAGATCAATATCGTTTGAGGTCGGAATACCTTAAAGTTTTTATCTTACATACATCTGTTTTTTTATATAATATTAAAATTAACATATATACTTTATAAACAAGTAAAGCAGTATATTTTTTTTATCTAAGTGCTAACGATTATGTATATTTATGAGGTTTTATGTTACTTAAATAGTAAACGAAATTTCTATTGTGTTTATTCATAATTATTGCTGCTCTGGTAATAAATATTAATTATCTGGTTCATATACATTAAGGAACATGTTAGACTTATTTCTTTCTCTGAATTTTTGCGATAAGGACTTTTTATTCGTAATATTTGAATTCTTCAACAACTGTTCTCATCTTAAGTTTCATTTCCATGCGAACCTGTGGCGTGTTAGAGTACTTGGGAAAATCAATAATAAAAGCTATTACTTGCAAAAACTACAACTGCGAAATACTTAGGACATCTATTCAATCATGGCAGGCGGAACTAGATCATGCGTGAAGTAAATGACGTGTTCCGTTCGTAATTATGACCAAATTTCCGAGTTCAACAAAAACATTCTCAAGTTCGACATGGCGCACCTAAAGAAGGTCGGAAGTTACATCGACTGAAAAGCTGTGAAAATTAGATAAGCACAGACGTCCGAGAAATTCAAATAATATGAATGTAATTCTTACTTTTTTGGATATGTTTTAAATTAGAATAGTTAAATATTTGTGTAATATTTATACTAATGCTGATTTGTCGGGATTATTTCACCAACAAGAAGAGGGGAGTGTAAGAAAAGGCAGTAAGGGCTTGCAACGAAATGGTGATGTTGTTTACAGCAGTCTTTTCTTTCCTTGTAAAGGTAACAATTAACAGATAACGTTTGCCGAACACAGTAACGAGGTAATCAGTCTAAGAGACGCCAACCGACCAGCAAGCTAGGTAACTAGGTTCTTAACTAATCACTAACCCGTAGTGAGACAACTCCTTTTATACACACTAACTCTCAGTGGCGAGAATTCCAACGTGATTTCCAACGAGATTAGAATGTCTATTTAACTTAGTAGGAAATAGACACCCAGTTTCTCAGTAACGGCAAACAGCAGTTCAGTGTATATTCTTCCCTCCGCCTCACTCCCGGTAAGTCAAATCAATTTCAATTCTTACAGATTACATGTGTGGCCGCTTGTGTTTTTTTTAAATAATATTTGTATACAGAAATCTATGTAAACTTCAAATATAAAACCTATGAATGTTGGAATTATTTTCACACTAAACATATAATTCTATAGATATAAAAAGCAAAAAACAAAAACAAAAAACTAAAAAAACAAAAACTCATCTGAATATTTTTTGTTATGCAACTTCTTTAACTTTTATAAAATCCTTAACGTATGAGCAATATATATATTTTTAAATGTTTTTAACTTTTGGTTTCTGCACCGTATTGCCGAGGAAAACACGGTAAATACAAATGGAAGAATACTTTTAGCGTTGAATCGAAAGGAGCATGTTAATTTGAAAAAGATTGCGTGATGTAATTCAGTTCCACTAACACATGCACTTATTTATTTAGATATATTTGTAAAACTTTCTTTCTTAATAGATGATTCGCCGAAGGCTACCATTTTACCGACTGCTAATCTCAGGAGAATATAATCATATATACGAACCTCACTAGGTATTCTATCTTGATAAAACGGAATCTGTCAATAATTTCCGCTCACTAAATGAACCCTGTCTGCAAACACGCACCAAGAGAAATAAAGGCAAATAAAAAAGTCCGAATTACAATTAGATTGTCAATTGAAGTGCCGTTGAGACTTTGATTGTTTTCGTATGTTTTTCATGTGACTGTTTTTCTTTATACACAGTAATAAAATAAAATAGACTCGCAGACATTACTGTTCTTCTTATTTTAATGCTATCATTGGTTCCCCTGTTTTGTCGACACGGGTGGAAGGTAAAACATTCCCTGACCACAAAACACCTCACAGAGCTCTCCAGAAAAAGGTGAGTATTTTTAATATAGAAACGCCTCTCCCTGAACAACTCAGCACGACTTCTTTCTCATCTGTCACTTCCGCAGGCACAACAAGCCTTTTCTTTCGTTTTTGTTTTCTAAATCTTTCGTGACTGTTGTTATGCTGTCTGCGCATCATCATCATATTCATCATCATCATCATCATCATCATCACCTAGATGCAATGGCTAGAACAAACGACATAAAAACAAAGATAGACGAAGCACAGGAAAACAGTAAATGAATCGTTGGATACACAGATACGAAATAATACACTACATCAAATTAGCACAAAACGATATAAATACAAACACGACTGGCTCGGGAAGATGGTCAACTGGGAACTGTGTAAAAGAGTACACATTGATCACGCAGATGAATGGTACAAAAACAAACAATATAGGGAAAGAAAAATATGAGTAAAATATTCCGGGAAAAAAGAAACAAACTAATCCAAACGGTTACATCGACCGTGCTAATCGTCACCAAGAAAGTGGAAAAAATCCTAATAGATGACAGCGTACAAAAACGTGCATAAAAACTATAAAAATATATAAAGCATTCCATGTCCAACATACACTAGTAATAATGCACTTTCTCTAAATGAAGTAACCCCAAGTAACAGCACGAAGGTAGTACTCTACCAGACTAGATTAATTCTAGTAATGGAATCCAGTAAGAGCAAGAAACCATAAGAAAGGTATACTATAACATATGTAAAAGATCAACTGGAAAGAGGAATTTATTTGCTAACTCATTGTTTCAGAAGTAAATAAGAACTTTAATTGGATATTCGACTATATATGTATCGTATATAAAGAACACGTGTTAGTCCCAGAAAAAAGGTGTCGACTAGGAATCTCCAGTGCGAATGTGGGGTGCGGTTTGCGGTCAGGCCACACAATTGTGGACTGGAAGAATTTCATGCGAGATATATGCTGGGATTCTCAGGAATCCCCGGCAGATAGGAGACCCAGGCTATACGGTCAAAATCGGCGAGTCTGTCTTCAACCGCCGGAAACACAACGTCGGCAGACGTCTAACACCGTTTTTTTGGTTAACGTACCAAATAGGAATGCCGAAACCCTCCTTCCATTAATAAAAAAATACATTCTGCCAGGGACCACGGTCGTTGGAGGCAAAGTGGGAGGAGAGGAGGTGTACACCATTTAACGGTGAAAACCACAGCCTTAATTCTTTAGATCCTGTCGTAACACAGGTAACAACAAATCATGTGGACCGGATGTGGAAGGAGCAAAGCAGCGCACTGAACAAAAAATGCGGAACCAATCAGGAGCTTTTGGACATATATCGTTTAGAATTTATGTGAAGACAAAAGTTTGGTAGATAGCCGTTGACTCCATATTAACCCACATCGCCTGTCCTTTTTCTTACGATGTTTTCTTTTTTTTACGTAAATAGTTGAAAAAAAATACCCCAAACATTTCATAAAAAACAATTACTAACTATTATTTGTTTAAAAAAGATTATCCTAAAAATGTCATTTTTGTTGGTTATTTTACGTAAATAGTTGAAAAAAAGAAACGTTTCATTAAAAAAATTACTAACTCTTATTTGTTTACAAAAATGCTTTAGATGTATTTATTTTGCAAATAGAAAACAATTTCAAACAATAATACTAATAATAAAAAAAACATAAATGAAGGTAGGTTTTTGCTTTTTATTTATTTTTTGATGTTTCTACATTTACAATTTCATTTTACAGTTATTTTTATAGTGTTGTTTTTATTTTATCTGGTTGTTGACGTCATGTGCCGGACAAAGCCGAGCAAATGCTGAGTTACGTCTGGTTCGTTAAATGCACAAGTACCAAAATATGTAATAAAATGAAAAAGTCGGGTCAATATTTGAGAATAATCTAACATCCCCCCCATTCCACAAAAAGGTATAGTTGTTATATAGTTATTATTATTATTATTAGACGATACCACTTGTGCGCGTATGTTACGTGAGTTCTTATTAGTAAGATATGAGTCTTAGTGAGAGTTCTTGTCTTATTACATATGATGTTGTATCTTAGAGAGAGAGAGATGTTGTTGTAATGACATTTTATACACAGACATATAATAACAATACAATTTACCTTTTTGTAGAAATCACAAACACAAAGATGAGCTTTATCACAAAACACATGCTGAATTTATTTCCTCACGACCGGTCGTTCCATCACCAAGAATTCAAAGTTTCACATTTTAATTTCTGAAGTGACGTCTCGCTTCAGACGTCTGCCTGTCTCTGAGTTTTCTCACTGACCGTCTCCCCTGACTGTCTCTCCTGACTGTCTCTCTGACTGTCTCTGCCTGTCTCTGACTCTCTCTCGACCAACTAACTCCCACTTGCTATATTGAGAAATCCATGCATCCCGGCCACGTGAGCAAAATTCACGTGTTTCAACATGCGCGACTTTGCACGTTTTCGACATTGATTTCCCAATAACCTATTTTCCTTGTGTTGTTTCCACAAAGGAATTTAACCTACATATCTAATTTATTTAACTCATATTTTATTATCCACATTCTTTTAACAATTGAATAGTTTATTTATTATTTATTTCATCCGAATTAACAATTTACTGGACATTCCATTTAAACCTATTGTTCTTTAAAACTTATGTCCAGGGTTCGATTTCTGCTTTCTCTTATTTCCATTTTAACTAATCTCTCTATTTTTATACTTACATGAACAGGGGACAGCCCTTATCATGTAACATAGTCGGCATTGGTTGCTGCTATAGAAAATAAACGCAGAATTCTTCAGAAAGTAGGAAATGGGAACACCATTTTTAATGGAATGCCGCATTAAGTAATAATGACAAGCAAGAATGGCCATGAAAGAATAATGATATGAAAACACTGAAGTGAAAAAGCATTAATATTGCAACGGTACACAGAGTAACAGAACCTTAATTAGGCTTAAGTCGCTCAATTTTCAGAGAATAGAAATAATAATTTTACTCAAGAAATAAATGTTAAATGGCTGTTGCTATAACACAAAATAATTTATAATGATTATTAATAGACACAGAGAATGTTGGAATTAAAGATGGGCTAAGACTCCAAATACGCTATATTAGTTAGTGACTAATATATATATATATATATATATATATATATATATATATATATATATATATATATATAACTACTCAATTTACTCACATAAAATTAATATACGAAAGTATAGATTTATGCGTAAACTTTAAGTATTTACTTCAAAAGTGCTCAATACGTAGGTAGAGCTAGTTAGTAATTTATAAAATATATATGGCGATTAAGCTACACTGAATATTCCGCGTCGCGCATAAGCCTGAGGAGTCCATAGAGTGGATGAAACGCGGAATATTCAGTGTAACTTAATCGCCATATATATTTTATAAATTTATATATATATATATATATATATATATATATATATATATATATATATATATATATAATAAAAACAAGAAACAGAGAAAGAAGTTCGCGAGTGCGAAACTCACCGAAACATTGCAAAAATACTGCAACACAAGTAAGTCTTATGAGAATTGAAACTGCAAAACTAAAATCAAGTGCAATCCGTCTAAATACAATGTGATGGCACCAATTTCGGCAGATATTATAATTAAATTGTCTTGAACTATCAAAGGCAAGTAAAAAGATCAAATAGAGTGAGAACTAAGCAGACCATTAATGGTAAAGTGGAGGGGTAACTAGAACTTGATGGGTATATTGTCACCCAAATCTAAGTGAAGATCAGTGATCGTTTCAATGGTAAGTGGCTGTTGCGATAACACAAAATCACTTGCATGAATGAACCCAAAGCATCGTTATTCTCAGCTGGAAACCACTGTTGATGCCTTTAATTAGAACTGGTATGTTTGTAATAATATTGAAACATTTACTTCTGTTGGCTTTCTTCTCATGAGATACTTTTGACAAGAATTGATTTATTTCTACCATTGTGTTAAAAGCATACAGGCCATCGGTCATGGAAATGCATATTGCTCGACACAACATTGACGAAATGCACGCCGACTGTCGATGAAACCCACTTTTATATCTTTTAGAATGGATTAATCGTAACTGCGCAAAACAATGGTTGTATACGCAGGTGCACTTATCTCTTGGCTTCTCGTGACTTTCCTGCTTGGCTGATTAAGCATTGTTATAATGGTTTCCACCTGGTTTGGCACGGCGTATTTTCTGTTTTTCTTAACACAAGTTTCCCTTGATAACACAGATCACACTTCTCACGTAATGATACGCAGTTGGTTAAAAAATACACACGCACTTCAGAACTCTAGGAGATGCTTACGAAAGTTGTGTAAGTCTATTATTCCGAGACAAAAGGGGCACTAATCTGATCACGCGGCAATACTACTTTTTACTAAAATTATCTTTTAATTTAGATAATAAGATTTATAAAAAGTATTTATGAATTCTGAACATTATTTCAAAGCATACTTAAATAATGGGAATAACATTATGAAATTCATTAACCTAATTTATTTTTCATTTTGATTTTTTCATTTTGAGTGCAATACTTTAACAAATTCAATTATTTATACGGAATAATAGTTTAAATTAATACTCATTGAAAATTACTTTGCATTCAGGAATGCAATTAGTTTGGATATATATATATATATATATATATATATATATATATATATATATATATATATATATCTTGATGTGGGTGTAATTTACCACCGTCAATAATTAAACATATCGAAAATTTTCGAGAAGCAATAACTCATTTAATCGAAAAATATTGATGAAAACTTCTATATGTCCCATCTTTAAATAAGTATATATAGTGCTAGCATCAACTATTAATATAATCAAAAATTATTATACTCTACCTGACATATTCAATATTGATACCACATGATAATCGTAGATGTACGTTTAAAAAAAATATAAAACACAATAACAAGACAATAAAAAGTAATGTTAGGAGTGATAATGAACCAATAATTAATTTTAACATAAGTGGAACAAATAACATTAACAATTATTTTCAAGTTATATAATAAAATATAACTTAGAATCATGTTTTCACGTTATATAATAAAATATAACTTAGAATCATGTTTTCACGTTATATAATAAAATATAACTTAGAATCATGTTTTCACGTTATATAATAAAATATAACTTAGAATCATGTTTTCAAGTTATATAATAAAATATAACTTAGAATCATGTTTTCAAGTTATATAATAAAATATAACTTAGAATCATGTTTTCAAGTTATATAATAAAATATAACTTAGAATCATGTTTTCAAGTTATGTAATAAAATATAACTTAGAATCATGTTTTCAAGTTATATAATAAAATATAACTTAGAATCATGTTTTCAAGTTATATAATAAAATATAACTTAGAAGCATATCCACAAACGAAAACCATGCGAAAACTAAAGTTTATACAGTAATAACAAGGGTTATATATATATATATATATATATATATATATATATATATATATATATCACAGAATGAAAGAATCATAATCATCCCCTCCACTTTATCTCATTTACTACAAGAATCTTGAACGAAGGCTACAGTAAAATAACGAACAGATTAAAAAATATATACTGTTGGTGCGATATCCCTACAGGTTTTGAGATGGACTTTTTCTGAGGTCACTTCCAGTAACCAGTTACTGCTATCGAGTAGTCCGGACCTGAGACTCAAGGAGAGTTAGTCGTAACTTTACTTTTTCCTTTTAGTTGATCCGAGTCCCACTCAACCAATATGCGTTTCTGTATTTTCTGTTCATATATATTCGATTTTACTGTTTACAAGCTTTCTCTTTTTTCTTTCGACATTTAAACCTCAACAAACTGGTAACGAGGGAATTTGAATCCAGAATAATAATTGACGGTAATTCGATAATAATTTACACACAGAAATTAACAAGCAACCCCCAGTTGATATTAATTTGAAAAAGAAAAGACAAAAAAAAAAACAAAAAAAAAAACGGGTAAATTGACATTTTCTCGAAGGTTTCACAAGTAGGCTATATGTGTACTATATTTGATTTGAATGACAAACATGCGTTTTAGGACATAGCAAAGATAAAATCATACTTATTTAAATTAATAAACTGAGTCATTATCTTTGGTTATAGAATTTTTTCAAGATTATATATAAAAAATAAGTCTGATATTTCGTTAAAATATACTCAAATAAGCACCGGTAAATTATTATCTGTATGAATTAGTTTCCTTCTTCAAATTATGGTCGACTGCGATGTCATAACGGACGCCGAAAGCACCAATGAAAAGAAAGAGACGCATTAAAAGGAAACAATAAAACAAATGCCATAAGGGAGAATGAAATTTAAATCGCAAGTTAAAATCTTTCATTGATTGAGATTGTCGGACTGACTTCCTCATCTTGGTTGTTATTGTCGCAACGTTTCGACCGTTTTGCCCTCCGGCCTTCGACCTGTGGAAAAACGGCCGAAACGTTGTGACAATAACAACCAAGATAAGGAAGTCAGTCCGACAATCCCAATCAATGAAAACACCTCATCTCAAAAATACAGACAATTATTAAAATCTTTCTTCTTCTCTTGTGAAAAAAAGTGAAAACACCGACTTCTTTTATAAAGCGTTCTTGAATTGTTTACTTCTTGCAAAAAACAAAACAAAACAAAACAAAACAAACAACGCTCACACAATTGCCCATTGGAAAACTAACACATTATCTATTTTAAAAGGTTGGCCTAATTTTGGACTCGTGTGTCGCATTGATTCGTTCATTGATTTAATTCATGGCAGACTGGGGAAATGTAAATATAACATTTTTAATTTGTTCCAGATTTTTTCTCCTCGGGTTTTTAATACTTTATTGTGTCCGTTGTTGAAAGTGAACATTTTATTTTATAAAATAAGGAAAAGAAAGATAATTTTGAGGATCTAGAAGGCAAAGTCGCCATTTTTTTTACTGTTAAATATTTGGAAAAAGTTATCTCCTATTTTATTTCGGCTATCAATGTTTTAAACTTGAAAACCCTAAGTGATATATAAAAAAATACTACATTTACACACGCACACACACACACATACACAAGCACACACACAAGCACACACAAACACAGAGAGAATATCTTTGTTTCCTTCGAGATTTTTTCCAGTGTTTATATGAATAAACTTTTTTTCGTTAGCTTGGTGTAGATATCTCAGATGGAAGACGGGGAGGCAATTATCATACAGTTGCTCAATGTTCAGATCGGCCAATAGGAAAATAATAGAAGAAAATTGAAAAAAAAACGAAATAGATAGCTGCAGTTGCAATTTCAGAAGCAATTTCAGTAACAAAAATAACGTTTCCTGCAGTTTCATAAGGAGCAGAAAGGAATGCGACAAAAGAAACAATCAGAACTAGAGGATAAACAGCAACACCGGCAACATATATTGAAGAAATTGTTACTTCAACAGAAGGGACAAAAGAAAATACCCTTAAAAATCATAAACCTTACAAACTAAGGATAATAAAAAATATCTCTTGCCATTTTATCTTTGAAGCCGGGTGATTTCATTTTGACAGACATTTGCGCGATCCCTTTCTAGTCTCACACAAAACGTTCACATTTCAAGCTATATTACTTGTCGCATACATACGCGCACACAAACATACGCGCGCACGTCCACACACGTACATATATTCACGTTCGCGTACATACACTCACATTCACGTGTATATACACACACGCTAACGTACACACATGTACTCACATACGCGCACACGTAAGCACACACAGACGACGTCACTTCTCCTTTCAAAGGAAATCCACACATGCGCAAAAGACACACCGGAAACACCTATAAAAGGAAGAGACAAGCTGTTTCCAGCCTTTTCAGACCAGCGTCCTAGCTGGTCGGTCTACGGACCGACCGCGTGCCTCACACCACTTGCTACTATGTGGGACAAAAGGCTATCAGACCGTACGTACACTTTATACGCTTTCTCTCTCCGTGGCCTGGATTGACTTTTTCTCATTCTCACTCTTTCTCTCTCTATCTACTACTTGTGCCAGAGAACACCACCGCGTAGCTGACGGCTAACATGGCGCACAGTTTAACTGATGTCAACCCTCTATCCTTTTCTTTGTCTACACGATGGACTGCCATTTGTCGTTCCATTACATTACTCACTTCTCTTCCCACGCACGAACAAACGACAGTGACCCGAACGTGAGATGAACACACATTTCCTTTTTCCTTCTACACCACCAGTCCCGCAACAAACGATGGTTACACCTGCGCGGACATGAACACGTGTTATATCTAAAACATTCATTCGTTCAACAGTAAATAAACGACACGTTTATCTATTCCAGCAATTGAGTCTTTGTTTCCTTCAATTCCACTCGTTTCATTATTTTTTTTTTTGTAACGGGATTAGGATTTATATATCCTAGTCCTCTACACATTCAAGTTTTATTTTTCAGCAATATTTTAGAATTAATTCGTAATTATTTGACTAATTATGCTAACATCCATCATGATTCGTATTTCGTATATAAAAATTGATTTTGTTAATGACAAGGGTTGGAATTATCAATAATACGTGAAGAATATTCGTCTCAGATGAATTTGAATTTCTTATTACTAATAAAATCAAAATATAATGTATCAATTTCAATGTAAATCCGAAATATTTGAAATTTCAAACGAGTGGTTGTGCCAATATTTACCCCCTTAAACGTTTTTAAATATTTTAAATGCATCGTAATGTTGCAATATTTAATAGATGTATGTTGTTAAAATTTTACAAAAATCAGAAGTATCTTATTTTTCACTAAATATCTATTCCTCTTTTACCCATTTCGCATGTAACTAATTCAAATCAAATATAGTACACATATAGCCTAGTATCGCTTTACTTAAAACAATAATCAGTTAATTAGTTAAGGGGTGAATTCTCTACTTACAAATATATAAAAATATAAGTTTTAAACAAATAGGGGCAGTTCAAATCTCGACATCTTATTTAAATGTCTGATCGAAAAAAAAACCCTCGTAAAAGCAGCAGTTGATTTGTGATTAATATGCTGGTATTTTCTGCTTCGCAATCTATATTGCAATCTCAGCATTATTTTTGCGGATTCGTCTACACTAAAAGGGAAGCCATGATTTATTGCATCTATAAAGTTGTCGATTTTTCGTGATATCCTCTTAAGACATGAGATAATAAAAGAAGCAAGTTTCGATTTTGACTTACGCTCGCTTATTATTTATCCGCGCGAAACGGATACGTTTACATTTGGAAATGGAAAATTTGATGAATTTCAGATATCGCTCTGATTTCAGTTTGCAACATCTCAAGTAAAAATGGTGGCCATGTTTGATATAAGCGGACACCGTCGACTAAATATAATCGTGAAAACTGTCAAGAGAAATTAGATGGGCAACTGGACGACGGCAAAGAAACTGATAAAAAAGAAACGAATCTTTTAGATTTATCGTAATTCTTTTTTATTTTTTGAATGAGCGTACAAGCAATTTAATTATTTAGCTTCCCTCTCCAGAACACCTTCGAAAATGCATTTTAGGACATAGTAAAGATAAAAGCATAATTATTTAAATTAATAAACTGAGTCATTATTTTTGTTAATATAATTTTTTCAAGATTATATATAAAAAATAAGTCTGATATTTCGTTAAAATATACTCAAATAAACACCGGTTAATTATTATTTGTATGAATCAGTTAAATAAATTACGTTTACATTATCGTAGATAGGCTTAAATTTACGTTTCTGATTTTTGGAGATGATGATTGGCTATTCGTAATATTTGGATTCTTCGGACTACTGCTCTCACCTTGAATATTATTTTCACAATGTTGTATCGTCAGACCTCTTACACGTGTAACTTGTCAAACTCTGAAATCTTTTTGTTAGACCCAGAAATCCGCACGGAACTTTGAAGAGAACCCTTCCATGTGATTCCCAATTATATTTTGAGTGTCGCCGACATTGAAATGTTGAACCTGCAAATTCCAGAAGAATATAACCTTACAACTGAAGTACCAAGTTCTTTATCCATTACGCCACGAGCGACGGTGAGAAAATACAATTGCGAATTACTAAGGATTCTTCGCTATCATTGATCAAGGAATGAACGCATGCTATCGCGCTGGATTAAATAAACGTTGTTGCTCGAAATTCGGTGCAGACTTCCGAGTTCAACATGAAGATTTTCGGGCTCAGCAGAAAGATAATTGAGTTTAAAGTATACATCTGAAGAAAGTCGTAGGTTACTTCGACCGAAACGTTTTGAAAATAACACTTAAACTGAGAACAGACATCCGATAATCCATAATATACACATAGATTCGAAAAAGTTGTCAAAAAACAAATATATGAAAAAATAAATGTTATCAAAGGCATGATAAGTTACTTTTCTACCTTACTGGATATGTTTTCAGTGTTTTTATTTAATGTAACATGTTTATTCAGCTCGACAAACATACATTGTTTACCGGTGTATTGGAAAATTGAAAATGGCGCCAGACTCTCTCTTTAACACAGTAAGTTTTGGAAAAGGTGCTATAAATATAAAAGTAGAGAAAATGCTGCTAGAAACTCGCTCAATATATATTACCGTGACATAGGTTGACATATATTCGGTGTTTTTCTTAATCGTATTTTGTCTAGTTTATTATTTATAACATCTTTTCCCGAACTTACCGTGTTAAAGAGAGATAGTTGGGCGCCATTTTGAATTTTCCAATACATCAGTAAACAATGTATGTTTTTCAAGCTGAATAAACATGTTACATTGAATAAAAATACGAAAAATATATCCAGTTTGGTAGAAAAGTAACTTATCTTGCTTTTGATAATATTTATTTTTTATATATTTGTTTTTTGACAACTTTTTCGAATATATGTGTACAGTAATACAAACCCCAAAATGTTTTTTGCAGTAAAATAAATAAATAAATAAATAAAATGAAATATTCGACTCTTTCCAGTAAAAATAAAAGTTCAAACACGAATTCACTTACGATATTTTGATTAAATCATCCCAAATGTACAATTATAATAATTATTTTCCGAATGGAGAATTGTTCTTTTTCTTTAGAATATACATGGACAATCGGTAACACATATTGGTAGCCATATTTTTTTATGCCTGTTAGCATGACCACGTGGTTGAATACCGGAAGCTCTCTATACCACAACTTAATTAGGAAGTGACGTTACGCTGTCATATGCATCGGCCTTCTTTCTCGGTAGCCACGCTCGAACCCGGCAACTCTGGCTTCATCAGCAAGGGTCTATCCATTCGGCCATGGTTAACTGCGGGAAATACGGTTGATATTTAAGCATTTATTTTTTAAAATGCTTTTCAACGACTGTCAGAGTGATTTAATTATTATATGATAATCTGGGCGTAAGAGCTAAATTGACTGACTTTTTATTTCAACCTGCATTAATGATTCCCGAAAGGATGACACACCAGTGTCTGTAAGTATTTAATAATTATTATATTAAATAACTATGTCAGCCCCTTTGAGAAACTCATTCCTTATTGTTGAGCACTTTCAGTTGAAATAAAAGTTTTTAAATTTAGCTCTTATTTACAGATCATCATATTATGATTAGATCACTCTGACAGATGTTAAAAAAGCATTAAAAATGTTTAAATTCCAGGATTTCACGATTAACACCGGTCGATAGATTCGAACCCGGAAACAGAACCACTCTCTGACATCTATTAGCAAGGACCTCATCCATTCAGCCACCGTAAACCGCGAGAAACACTGTTGAAATTTAAACATTTATTTTAAATGCTTTTTAACGTCTGCCAGAGTGATCTAATCATTATATGATGATCTACACGTAAGAGCTAAATTGATCGACTTTTTATTTCAACTGAAAGTGATCAGCGTTAAGAAACTAGCATTTTAAAGGGACTGACATTATTATTTACTATAATAATTATAAAATATCTACAAACACTAGTCTTTCATCCATTCGGGAATCATCAGTGCCGGGGGCCACGATTAATACCGGTCTATAGATTCGAACCCGGCAACAGAAGCCATCTCTGGCTTCATTATCAAGGACCTAACCAATTCGGCTACGGGTGACCACAAGAAATACTGTTGAAATTTAAACATTTATTTTTAAATGCTTTTTAACACCTGTCAGAGACATCTAATAATTATATGATAATCTGCGCATAAGAGCTAAATTAACCGAATTTTTATTTCAACCTCCACTAATGATTCCCGAAAGGATTAAACACTAGTTTCTGTAGGTATTTAATAATTATTATAGTAAATAATTATGTCAGCCTCTTTAAGAAACTCGTTTCTTATCGTTGAGCATTTGCCTTAATATTTGAGAAAAATATGTTATGCATTCTAATCATGTTAATAGGAAAACAGGAAAGATAAATAGAAAGAAGAAAAGGAAAATAAAAGTGAAATGATGGATGCATAGCAGTAAAATAAAAAGGTTAAATTTGTAATACAGGACCGGGAAAAATTGCATTGTTTTATAGTGATGTTTGGCAAACTTTTTATTAAAGATAATGGGTAATATTTAAGTTTTTTTTTACTTGAGAGTCAGATGGTAATAAAAGAAATATGAGAGCACTTTTGATGCACTGCTGGCGTGAAAGAAATTAAAATTGTAGTTAAAAGTGTTCCAGTGTATGTGTTTTGCGAGTTTGGGGTCCCTTTTATGTTCATAAGTATTAGATTTGCACGGATATCAAACATTCGATATATGGCGAATTTTATTTTCTAGTGTACTGTTAGTATGATTGTAATTTTCGTCAATCTGGGATTAGACTGGGTTTGTCTAATAGTTTATTTGTGGTTAATAGACTAAAATCTCCTCATAAATTCTTTGTATACTGTGATAAACAAATATAATTATACAACTTTGTGGACCTTGCTGGCTTCCAGTCTGTCTTCAACAATCGTGCAGTCCCATTTCTAAAAACACAGGATGAAAGGATATTTATATATATATATGCCTGCTTGATTGCTTGAATTTGTCTTAGACGATCTGCCGATTCCATCTTTTAAAAATGGATTAGCCTGGGTGTCCGGCGTTGCTCGGGTGTTTCAGGGTGTGTGTTTAGCAACACAAAAAAGTGGTAGTAGGCAGGCAAGCTGGAACCCGTACCGCGAGGAGAAGAATAACGTGAAAAAATAAACGTGACGTCTTTGCCGTTGCGTCCATCATCAAACCTAAAATGGCGAAGGCTTAAATTAAGCCTATTCAATCGAAACGAGGGTATGACTTTCGCCAATATCGGCGAAAAAAGCGATATCTTGTGGATATGTACCCAGTTGAGGTTTAAGAAATTAATGTTTTTAGTCCCTCAGGGGTCTATCCTAGGCCCAACTCTCTTCCTGATCTACATTAATGATCTCCCAAAACCCATACTTTAATCATTCGTTGACATCTATGCTGATGACAACGATTTACGGCAACACATCATAAATCACATCGTAAATGACAGTTCTCTCTGATTCTCTCTCCTCTGATTTTGAGTGCACGGTACAGGGGGAGAAGAGGTGGCTGGGTAATTTTAATGCATCTAAAACCAAGCTCCTATCTTTACATCATCAACGCTCTGATCCCCATCTGGCATCAATTGAAATGGATGGCTCTCGTCTTGGAGAGGCTCCATGTTTTGATAAGCTTTTGGGATTGACCTTTACTCCTGATCTGAAATGGAACACGTACATCAAGTTAATTGCCAAGGTCGCTAAAAAAAATAGTAGGATCCTTCTACCGCCCCAGAAGATGTCTGACTGCTGATGCAATTCTCTATCTATATAAAAGCCAAGTAAGTCCAAGGATGGAGTACTGCTGCCACACTTGGACAGGAACTGCTAAAAACAGCCTATCCTGCCTTGAGAGAGTACAAAATAAACTTTGTGGCTTAGCGGGAGATGCCTGCACCTCTCTCCCACAAAAGAGACGTTGCGAGCCTTTGTTATATCGTCACTTCCATGGCAAGTGCTCGTCTAAGCTCCAATCTCTGGTTCTCCCTCGTCAATCTTTCACGAAAAACACCCGGCTAGCCGAAACCAGTGTCAAAAATTTTCCCCACTCTTTATCTTTGCCAAAACCTAAACAAAAAAGCAACTGCTCCAAAAATAGATTTTTAAAAGTTCTTATTTATGTCCCGCCCTGTATTACGAATTTATTAAGATCGAGGCATGGGTAGCTATATTAGTTAATATATTTGCCTTTGTCGATTTAGTGTAGACGGAGGTAAAACCTATATTATATAAAATAGGATTATTTTAGCCTAAAATAGGAAAGAAGTATTTGAATATTCGCTGTCAATTTTTTAGTTTATAATTTTTGTCGTATATTGCTGAAAGTTAATTAAGTTTTCTAGATTAGATAATGAAAACGCCATTCGCACATTTACATTAGTGAACTGTTTTTAGGAAATATTCGTTAATGAATTTTGTCTTTAATATTTGTATGAATATATTTGTATAGCAAGGCACCGGTTTTTACCGATGGCGATGATTCTGATTTGTAGTGATTTGTGTCAAGATTTGCATTTTAATATTAATAGATTTTGTGTATAATACATGAATCTTGTATTTGCTTATTCGGATAATGTTTTCTAGTAATTTTTAAAAAATAATTTCGGCTTCATTTATTACGTAGAATGTTTTATATGTATGAGAATGATATATATATATATATATATATATATATATAGGGTCAACGATATTTATATAGGGTGTATATATATGAGAATGATATATATATATAGGGTTAACGGCCAACTAGCTCCACATGTACTTATATGCATGTATATCTGTGTATATCTGTATATATATATATATATATATATATATATATATATATATATATATATATATATATAGCGCGGAGTTTGAAATCCCAGGTTGGTGTCTGGTGCGCAATATCTCACTTCATGGGCAGGTAGTGGCTCTTAAGTCTGGTTGACAGTCTACCTAAGTGATGGAAAACTCTATTACAAAGCTTGAGATGCAGCTGTTCATTAGTTCCGTAGCATATTTTACACTAACTGATGTTATCGGCTTTTTCAAAAAGTGTGAATGGTTCTACACAATCCATTACCACTTAAATCAAATCATTGTGTCGGTAGCCATGAGTTTGCGCACTCTGCTTTCTTACAACATCCAAAAAGGTAAGCAAAAAGTTCCATCAGGCGAAGCCCACTGGCGATGGAGAACTGGTGGTGGCGGCAGGTGGAGGATAACACTGGAGATCTTTAGTCGGCACTCTGCACAGTTGGCAGCGTAGTAGGTGATGGCCGTTGTTATGTAAAAATTTGTGAACAATTGCACAGTTCGTGTCCTCTACGATGTGGCAAACAGATCTTTTCTAGATGTAGCACTGCTTTCCCTAGACAGGGATGGGGCGATAAAAGGAGCCCTAAAAAAACTTGTTCACACAAAAGCTTGTCATCTTGCTGCCGTTGACTGGCTGTCCAATTGTGCAGTCGAAACAGAAACTTAATTCGAAATACAAAGCATCGTTCAATTTTGGAAGGTGGAATGTAAGAACATTGCTTGATAGTGATAATTCTTTCGAGAGGAAGACGGTGCTAGTTGCAAAAGTACTGAAACAATACAACATTGACATTGCTGCCTTGTCTGAGACACATCTTTTGGGATCAGGTGAATTGAAAGAAATTGGCGAAGGTTACACGTTCTTTTGGCCAGGTCGGAAAAAGGGGGAGAGGCATAGTTCCGATGTTGGCTTTGCAATAAAATCAAATATTGCTGACTCTCTGGGGGCTCTTCCTCGGGGCGGTGACGATTGTTTAATGACCCTTAGAATGGGACTCACAGCTGGAACGGGACTGACACTGGTAAGTTGCTATGCACCAACTCTAAATGCAGAAGAGGTAGAAGCCACAAACTTCTACGAAAAGCTTGGTGACATAGTAAGAAACGTAAGCTTTCATGACAAGATCTTACTGATGGGAGATTTAAATGCCCGGGTAGGCTCGGACATGGAGACATGGGGAAATGTGATTGGGCTCATGGTATGGGGAAAATAAATGACAATGGAATTCGCTTGTTGTCATTTTGTAGTGAACATGGGCTCTTCATTAAAATACTATGTTTCAGCAGCAAAATCGTTGGAAAAACACATGTATTGGCATCTTATTGACTTTGTTATAATCCGGAATAGAAACAGGAGAGATATCCATGACTCATGTTGGCTGTCGAATCACGCCCTGATTCGATGCAAGACATCACGGAAACTACGACCTAAGTACAGAAGGCATACAATTAAGATGCCAACGCCATTGAATATGAAAGAACTGAACACTGAAAAGAAAGAAGAATGATCTTCTAAGATGCGAACTTAAACGAAATTGTGATAAACAATGATATTGAAGAGTTCTGGAAGAAATTGCCGGATGTCATCTATGAATGTTCAAGCGAAGTACTAGGACTTGCAAAGAGGAAGCATCAGGATTGGTTCGACGAAAATGACATTGAAATTCAGGGTATTTTAGACCGGATGAACTCTTTGCACAGGGCCTGGATATCAGACAAGAATTCTGCAGCGAAGAGGTCGGCTTATCTCAGTGTCAGGAGGGATGTTCGACGCCGATTGAGGAAAATGAAAGAAGATTGGTAGTCTGCAAAAGCCTCTGAGCTCCAGGCTGCTTCTGATAGGAAAGATGCGAGTGTATTTTATGAGGGTCTGAAAGAAGTTTTTGGACCATAACAATGTAGCACTTCACCTGTTATGGGGGCAGATGGTACAACCTTGTTGACTGATAAGAATGACATCCTTAACTGCTGGAAGGACCATTTTGAAGGAGTGCTGAATTCTTCTTCTGATGTTGACGATGGTGTTTTGTGTTCTTTGCCCGCAAGAATCCAAATACCAAAACTAGATGTGATTCCTAAATTTTTCTGAAGTTCTCGCAGCTGTAAAACAAATGCTACTGGGAAAGTGTGCAGGTGATGATGGTATACCGGCTGAAATATTCAAGTTTGGGGGGAACACACTTTTGAAAAAAACTTTTGGAGCTATTCATCAGGATCTGAGAAAGCGGTTCTGTACCTCAAGATTTCAGGAACTCATCAATAATCCATCTCTTCAAGAATAAAGGAAAGCGCATTGATTGTGATAACTACCGTGGAATATCACTGCTCTCTGTGGCTGGAAAAGTACTAGCTAGGGTCATTTTGAACAGGATAATCATTCATCTAGTAGACAAAATTTATCCTGAGACGCAGTGTGGTTTTAGATCTGGAAGGGGAACCATCGACCTGATCTACTGTTTATGCCAAGTTGAAGAGAAGACACGTGAGAAAAATCAGGATCTATTTATCGTTTTTATCGACCTAACCAAGGCGTTTGACTCTGTCAACAGAGTCGCACTTTGGAAGGTTTTGAATTAAGTTGGAATCCCTAAAAAAATGTTAAATGTAATAATATCCTTTCATGAGAATATGGAGACACGTGTAAGAGCAGACGAAAAGTTCTCTGAGTCAAAACCGGTACGAAACAGGGTTGTGCTATGGCACCTGTGCCCTTTGCCATCTTCTTTTCAATCATGCTCGAACATGCTTTTAAAGATTACACGCAAGGGGTCCATTTTGAGTTTAGAACTACCGGGGGCCTTTTTAATCATCAAAGATTCAAGGCTAAAACACTAAAAGGAGCAAAATGGTTCGTGATTTTCTTTTTGCAGACGATGCTGCACTCGTGGCCACTTCATTTGAAGAAGCACAAGAATTAGTTGACAAGTTTTCCAATGCCGCAAAAGCATTTAGTTTGACGATTAGTATAAAAAGGACAACCAAAGCCCATCCCGTTGTACCAAGGTGGTGTGAATATTCCTAGACCAGAATATGTGGAACCGCCTCAGAAAATCTTAGTGAATAGGCAGCCTCTAAAGTATGTTAAATCCTTTGCATATCTCGGAAGTAAGGTGAATTCGTCAGCATCATTTGATGATGAGATATTGAGAAGAATTTCAAAGGCCACTGATGCCTTCGGCAAACTGCGGTCAATAGTATGGAATGAAAGAGGTTTGACTCTAAAGACCACAATCTCAGTTTATCGTGTAGTGATTGTTTCGATACTCCTGTGTGGATCGGAAGCCTGGACCCCATACCGTAGGCAGATTGAGCAACTGGATACATTCCATAAGCGTTGCCTTCGTAGTATATGTGGATTAACATGGTAAGATAAGGCCCCTAATTCGGGATTGTTTGCTAGGTGCGACATTTTTAGTATTGAGGCCTTCCAGATGAAGTCTCAGCTTCGTTGGGCTGGTCAACTTGTTCGCATGGATGAAAACCATCTTCCTAAGCAACTAGCATATAGTCAACTGAAAGAGGGTAATCGAAATGTGGGTCGTCCATTTCTGAGGTACAGGGATGAGCTGAAAGACAATCTTAAGCACGCAGACCTGAACCCAAAAACCTTTGAAGATGCTGCGGATAGAAAATTGTGGAGGGAAAAATGTTTTGCGGGCATTAACACATACATTGACACACGGCTATCGAATTAAACAAATATTCGTAGAGAAAGAGTAAGAACAGCACCTTCCCAGTCTGTATCCTGTGAGTCGTGCGGCTTGGTTTGTGGGAGCAGATCTGGCCTTGTGTCACACATGCAGCACAAGCGTTGAAGGCAGAGTGAAACAGAGCGAATGTTTTGGCCCTCATGCGTCAACACGATGAGAGAGTCCATTATATATATATATATATATATATATATATATATATGTATATATATATATATATATATATATATATATATCGGCGAATAAAGCGACCCCTCCCTAAAGAAAAGTGTCCAGTTGAGGGTGAGGAAATCGATGTATATAGCCAATCCTTTGGTATTTGTCGTCAGGAGGGTCGCGCTGCAGAACAGTAGTTATCTTGTGAAAATCCGTTGCCTCTATCGAAAGTTTTAGCCGGACATACATGCATACATTTAAACAGGCGGGTTGTATTTATATAATAAATTTCTTAATTAATTCATTGATATATATATAGACATGTTCTATATCATTTTGAAGCGAGTTTTTCATTACCGTTCTCAATATCTTCATTTATTTTTTGAAGGCTTTTCGAGAGTATCGACAAAATTCAAATGTACGATTTTCTTGTTCCCATTCAAACTAGGCCGAAAAGCTGTCGAGACAGCTCGTTATAATCAATGATGCGTTTGGTCCAGGAATCACTTATGAACGTGTGACACAACGATGGTTCAAGAAATTTCGCAGTGGTGACGAGAGCTTCGAAGATGAAGACGGTAACAGCCGGTCGAAGATGAAGATTGTATCAGCCGGTCGACTGAAGCCGATCGTCTCAAAACCACACAAGAAGTTGCTGTTGAACTCAAAGTCGACCACTCCACAGTCGTTCGACATTTTTAGCAAATAGGGAAGTAAAAGATAGATAAATGTGTAGCGCATGAATTGAACGATAATAAAAAAATGTGGTTTAAGGTATCTTCTACGCTCCCTCTGTGCAAAAACGACCCATTTCTCGAGCGGATTGTTACGTGTGATGAGTAGTGGACCTTCTACGCAACCGGTGAGGTTCAGCACAGTGGTTGGATGCTGGAGAAGCTCCACCACACTTTGTAAGGATGTTCTTCCCCCTCCCCCATAACAATTCTATTATTTATAAAAATGTATCTGCGGTGTGTGCTACGTCGGGCGAACGTCTCAAAGATTAGATAATAGGGTAATAGGTGTTCCATCCCAAAATTCGAAATAGAAACTACCTACTTTCGGACGTTTTGAGTAATACCCATGGCTCATCTATAGGAGAACACCTTATAAATAATCGTATTTGCGCTTCGAATTTTAGTGCGAACTTTTTTCCATCCTGAGCAAGTCGCAGTTTCTTTACCATCTCAAAATTCTAGAAATTATATATATTAAGACCCTGAGACCTTCTCTTTGCAAACAAAAACAGAATCTCTTAGGGCTTCATCTAGTTTCTATTTAATAATTAATCCCCCTTACTTTTTTTATATGCATATATATTTCCTCCCCCCTACTTTTTCATATCCGACACATTGTTCCCCCTTGTCTTTTTAAAACATAATTAAGCTCGATTTTAGCTCTGTTGAGTATGTGTGTATAAAAGTGAACGTGTCTGTGTATCCGTCTGTCTGTGCATCTGTGTGTCTGTTTGTGTACATTTCCCTACGCAATAACTCTGTTAATTTTGGGTCTAAACACTTCAAAATTTTAGATATAGGTTCCTTAGACATGGATCTATCTTTATAACTTGATTTTAGCCCAAAACAATAACTGTTAAGGGGTCATAATAGGGGTCACATTTTACAGAAATTGACCTATGCGGTCTTTACCAAATTACTCAGAAAATTTCTGGTCTAAACATTTGAAATTTTACATAAAGGTTATTCAGAGATAGGGCAAGCTTTTTAATCTGTTTGGGTAAAACATTTAAGCTTCCGATAGGCCAAAGTTCAAAAGATTTGACCTTTGCGATATCTAGCAAACTACTCACCGAATTTTGGGTCTAATCATTTAAAATTTAGTACATAACTGGTATTCAGACAGGCGGCAAGCATTTTCAGTTTGGAGGCGAAAATTTGGCTGCCAAAAAGTTAAAGTTGAAAGAGTTGACCTTTGCCGATTCTACGAAATTTCTCCGTCAATTTTGGGTCTAAAGACTTTAAATTTTAGATGTAGGTAACTTAGACATGGGTAATTTCCCTACGTAAAAACTCTGTAAATTTTAAGTCTACAGACCCGAAAGTTGATATACAGAACACTGAGATTTGGGAAAATCTTTGTGATCGGTTTTCGGCCAGAAATTTGGCTGTTAAGAGGTCAAAATTCAACGATTTGACCTTTGAGAACTCTACAAACTCCTCCGACAATTTTTGGTCTAACCACTTGAAATGTTAGATATAGGCTCCTCAGACATGGATCTAACTTAGTAACTTTATTTGAGCCCCAAACAATAACTATTAAGGGGTTATAATAGGGAACAAATTTAACAAAATTGCTCCTTTTGCTTAACATACACCTCCAAACACCTGGACAACGCCGAGCTGAAATGCTAGTATAGATATAAAAGTGAACGTGTCTTTGTGCGTGTCTGTGTACATTTTCCACATACCGTACTTTCGGAATAGACACCCTTAAATCCCCACGTAAAGCACGGCTATCTAAGTAGACAACCCCCTAGGTGGGTTGAAAAATAATTCTCCCAAATTTAATCGTGATAATCGTTGTCAACCTACCCACCCTCAAATGCTAAAAAAATTGGGGAGGGGTGCAGTGTCGGTATGAGAGAAGTAGATTAATTTATCGCGTGTGCGTAATAACCTGGCAGCTAGTGAATTACAGTGCATAATACAGATCTTTATATCATAAGGATGTAAGAGGTTCTATCCCGAACGCCGTTCTTAAGATGAAGTACTTGCACTCCGCAAAATTTGAATGAGATTTTATTAATCAGCAACGACGAAAACAATATCAAGTCGTCATTTTAAAGAAAATTGTGGAGGTGGACCTAATGTACAAATTTACACCTCAAAATTAATGTGTGCGCAATTTCCAGAATCAGTCTGGAAAATAAAATAAAATAAAATACTCCACAGAACTCAAAATGTGTCAAAACACAAATAAGTGTTTTCGTACGCAATGAAATTTGCGGTACAACTGTAGCGTATGGAATCAGTGTAAAAAATCTGATCGTCAACCGAAATAGTAACTGCCAAAATAAAAAAGGAAAAAATACGAAAGGTAAACATGTTTATTTCTTTCAGTGCAGATTTTTATTTTAGTGGAGGATAGTGCCGTGTTGGTATTGTATATGTTTATATTCTCAAACCATTGCTGTGTTTACATTTTTTGAGTGTTCTGGAACTGCAAGCAAAGACGGAAAATGCGTTTCTTCCAGTATATTAGGTTATCAGGATTGGATTTTCTGTTTATAAGCGGTTAATATTTTTATATTTTGTTTTAGCGCTAGTGGATAAACGACACCATTTTTGTAAAATTTTAAAAGTGTTTGTTCATTTAGAAATTAGTTTAATTCTGGAATATGAGAATGGCAGGTCTCAGCCAATCAGAAAACGCGGAACATGGAAGGGAGCTGTTATTATCAAGCATTCGGAAATCAGAAAGAATACGTTATGTCTATGTATGTCTTAGCTAATTCAGAAGGGTGTAATCACACTATAGTTGAAAATGTAGAATTGGATCCGGTGACAACGTGTAGTGGTGAGAGTACTAAATATCGAAAGAGAAAAATAGGGACTATTTCCTCTATAAATTTGGGGATTGTGATGGTATTGGTCAAGATGTGGCGATTGTGATGGTGTAGGTCATCGGATATAATGTAGCATTTTATTAGATGAGGTAATGTGTCAGAAATGGTGGTCGCAAGCTTCATAAACTACTGGCTATCAGGGTAGATGTATTGAATTTGTGCGTGTCATCAGTTGTTGCAAAACTACGATACCTTTATCCGAAGAGGAAGTCCTACAATAAAAATATTATGTATGGAGATTAAGCGGAGAAGCTAATTGTTTCCGAAATGTTTAGATGCGGATTGACAATTTCTATTATGTAATTATGCGTACATCTGTTCTCATATTGAGTATTATTTTTACAGATGTAACCTCTGAATTATCTAAAGTGAACACGGGAATGATTCTTCTTAACTCGGTATTTAATACACACACACACACACACACATATATATATATATATATATATATATATATATATATATATATATATATATAGTAATCTGCAGTAAGAAGAAATAAAATTGTACATCTAAAACAAAAGTAGGTTAAAGTCTCGCAAACTTCATACAAAAATTGTTTCAATAATATCTGGCCTAACGAATAAAGTCTATCCTAAAATTAAATTGTAAATTATACTATACTCTAAGGTTCAATGCTTAGAATACTATGGCGATCGAATTATGACTTCTACTTGCTCATGGTTAATAGAACAAAAATATACTATCATCATGTATTAAATAAAAGTTCCATTCCGAATCCGTACGTATTTCCTAGTTTGACAAGATACAGCTAATAAATATCAGAGATTATATCGGGCGACACATCAAGATGAGAAAAGTCTGAAAAATCTTAATAATACGAAATTTGTTGACAGATAACATTTTATTTTATATAAAATATGCATGTTTTTTTTTTGTAATAAAAAATCTTGACACAAATTTTTCCGAAAACAATATTACACCATTGTCATACTGACCGAACATGAATAATTCCCATTCTCTACGCGCTACGCAAGAAATTGTCTTATTCATTGAGGAGAAGCGTAAACTCAATACTCTAATTAAACATTTTTCCTCTCTACTGTTCGAGTAAATCACATTAATAACAAAGTAAGCAACAATAAGTAGATATTTACTGCAATATCTATAGGAGTTGTGACAATGAGCCCGCACTTTATGAAACATTCGTTATCAAACAAAATTTGTGATATTTATTGCTTAATTAAACTTATTTCTAAGCAACGTTGAGTTTCTTTTCGTAATCACATATGCCAGTTATCAGAAAGTTTCGTCATTAAACTATCTTTGTAAATTAATGTCCTTAATCTAACAAATTTAAGCACTAGCTTATTCATAAATTGCTTTAGCTTTGAAATAATAACTCTTATAGGAAACAAATTACTGTTGGATAGTTGTCGAATTATAGATATTACGAGATTGGTCGAAGATGATCACGTGCTTGAAGATAGAAGCATTTTGAAATGGTTAGACGTGAAGTAACTAGTTGATGAATGACAACGCAATCTATAAAAGTGTTGGTTATAAATTTATCCCAAACCAGGACAGGAACATTGTAAATTTTAAGGAATATATAAGGACCCCTAAATTGCAAACAGTTGATCGTTTTACATATTGAATAAAAATATTTGAATGTTTGTTTGTTGTCATACATTTATCATAATTTAGCTTATATCTACAAAGTTGGTTCACTAACATGGTTGCCAGTTACGAAATTACTATAACAAAACCATAGAGATTATGCATAAATATTTAACTGAATAAACGCCTTGATAGACGAGGCCATCAGGTAATATACGTACAATTAATACACACACACGCACACACACATAATATATATATATATATATATATATATATATATATATATATATATATATATATATATATATATATATATATATGGAGAGAGAAAGAGGGTGAGAGAGAAAGAGATTAATGCAATGTTCCGGATGCTGATGTTTAACTACATGTGTAGACAGTGAATAGAGACGTTGGAATCTACGATTCCAGGTGAGCATTGTCTGAAGATAGCGGTTTCAATTCTTCCCAAAGCCGGTCAGAGGCTTAGTTTGCCAAACGTTGTAACACAATAACTATGGAAATTTAAAACTATAAAAACACTTATTTAATTTAGTTAATCATTTAATCACCTGCAATCAAATATTTTCCAGATACATCTGCCTTACTTAATAAATGCTAGGTTTATTTTCAGTGTCTTTAGAAAAAATAACCCACCCAATATTTTTGCTAATGAGAAGACTTTGTTTAAAAAAATATGTGATCCAAGACTCAATGTCTATCACAATAAAAACATCGTTTCAGAAATGATCGTACAATTTATTTATTTTGTTTGTTCTTCCTTATGAATCTGATTTTTAATTTTAATTTTAATTATAAATTATCAATCATCCTAATATATATATATATATATATATATATATATATATATATATATATATATATAGGATTTTCAGAATGTGAGAGATTGTATATAATAAATTCCACAGCCAAACAACGTTGCAGTTCACAAGAGCCATGACAGTCAACGAACCGGAAGTCCAAGACTCGAGTTTCGCCCTCCGGCAAGCACTCTACCTACTGAGCAAACGCCCCGCACACAAAAAATTTCTATTAATCAACACAGATCAAGCAAACCGCGCCGAAATCCGACTTTGAAATGAACCTACTTCGTGTCGACAAGGGACGCGGCCATCCAACTCAGTTTGCTCAGTTGGTAGAGTGCTTGCCTCGCATGCAAGAGGCTCGGGTTTTGAATCCTGAGTTCGGATGTGTGTAACTGATAAGCCCAAATGAGGGCGAAAATCGAATCTTGGACTTCTGGTTCGTTGACTGTCATGGCTCTTGTGAGCTGCGACGTTGTTTGGCTGTGGAATTATATATATATATATATATATATATATATATATATATAAATTTAAAGGAGATTAGAACAATAGTCTAAAGAGCTGAGTGTATTTCAATTGATAATTGCTTTTGTTGTTGTTCCTTCTTATGAAACGGATTTTTAATTTAATTATAATTTGATTTATAAATTTTAAATTATCAATCACATTACTTAATATATATATATATATATATATATATATATATATATATATATATATATACGTAATATGTAATATATGTTGAAGACACCCCTCCATGGCTTTAATAGAGTATCTCATGACGTCACTTCCTCTAGTTACGTCACTTTCAATATCGAGTACTGGTGCCCGGGAGTCTGATATTGGCACGCGACAAAGCCGGTCGGTGCACACGGCCAACCATTGATGAATGCTATTACTCAATTCAATTTGCCTGTAATATTCGTTTATTAAAATTCTGTGTTCCTTTCGTTTATTACCATTTAACCCTATAACAACTGGCCACAAGGACTCGACTTTCACAAAAAAGAAAAAACAAAATTCTAATTGACTTCAAAAGAACGACAGACTTACAAGCCAAGAAGTCCGCTGGCAGTTACGTTCTAAAAATAAAAATAAAAGAAAAGAATAGAAAACGAACACATGGCAAAGGTATCTACGAAATTGTAATTTAACCTTTTTATCTCTGTATTTAAAGTTGGTTACCTATTGGAAAAAGAGAGAAAAAAAGAGAGAAAAATGTTTGCCCGATTCTCACCGCGAGAACAATTCTATCGTAAAATATCGACTGTTTATTCGTATGTAAATGTGGACATTTTTTTCAAATGAAGTGAATTTTTTTTTTTACTTTGTTTTGCTAATTTATGCAATATTTTAACGAGAGAGAAATGACTCTTTTTCCCCCCTTTCATTTTACTTGAACTAAGTGAAATACGTTTTTTCATTGAGTCGAATTTTATGAAATATTCTATTTTTAACTGTCGGTTCTAAAGTGAAAAACTTTTTTTTCTGCCACATGGGGGCAACTCCCCCCGCACATACAAGACAGTTATTTTGGTTAACTTCCAGATAATTCCACACATATTTTTATTCTTTTGCAACTGTAGTGTACCACAGTACATTTGTTCTTGTTTGTTTCGCAAGTAAAAAAAAATAACACTTTTTGTCCACACTCATATTGGGTTATTTTTTTTGTTTTTTGGTTAGGAAGTAAAATTTTTTTATAAATCCTCATATTGGATTATCTCTAAGGTTTTTACCAAGAAGCAAGGGACACATTGTTCCCCTTTCATACGAACACACTCAAGGAAAGGACATTTTGTGATTTTTTGATTATTTTATCTCTATTCTCCAGTAAAAATCGGAAATCCTTTTTTTTTCGTGCGTCTGGAAAAACCATTAAAAGATGGAGGACGTTAAAGCAGTATTAATACAGCTAATCAAGGCTCAGATGGATCAGCAGCAGAAAGCTGAGGAAAATTTAAAGGAACGTGATAAACAGCTCCAGTTACAATTTCAAGAAAGGCAGCAAGTGCTGGAGGAGAGAATGCTACTTCAACAAAAGAGACAAGAAGAGCTATTGTTAAAAATATTCGATAGAACGGATAGACGGCAATTTTGCTTTTTCCCAAAGTACAATATGGAACGCTATAGAAACATTCAACTATCAACCGGAGTTAGATGGGACGTTTGACGCTTTCTATCGGAGATATGAGGACCTATTCACCATGGATTGTCAAGAGTAGAGCAACGCTAAGAAATTTCGCCTACTGTTGGGGAAATTAGGGACCACAGAACATAGCAAGTTTGTGGATTCTATTCTCCCCAGGAAGACGAGTGAATTGGAATTCTCTGAAGCGGTCAAACTTTTATTCGAATTGTTTAGTCCGAATTCTACACTCTTTCATAGAAGATGGAAATGCTTGAAACTTGCAAAAAAACGACGACGACGATTGCCTAACGTTCGCGTCCGTGGTAAATAAATACTGCGATGATTTCCGTCTATCTGACTTATCGGCAGATGAGTTTAAGAGTTTAATTTTTGCGCAGGGTCTAGTCTCATCCAAAAACGCCGATATTAGACGGCGTGTTCTCTCTAAACTTGAGAACGAACAGGGCCTCACCCTCCAGAAGTTGGCTGAGGATTGTCAACGGGTAGTCTGCGTAAGGAACAACTCGAGACACGTTGAGGAGTCATGCGCAACATTCCTTAGAAGGACGACCTTCAAAATGGAAAAATACTCACCACGAAAAAGCAAAGCTGGAAGTAAAAAAACTCAGGCTACACCTAATAAGTATCATCCAGTCACAAGACCCGGATCCCCTAAAAACACTTGCTATCGTTGCGGCGGGAAACATTGGTCGAGTCAATGTTTTACAAATATAAGTACTGCAACGAATGTGGCAGGAAAGGCCACAAAGCGACCCAGTGCATGAAGAACAAGGTCAAAAACATCGTCCGACAGACTAGATTCGACTTCGATTCGAATAAGAACCGGCGCAAATATGTAACAGTTAACATCGCAAATAAAACTGTGCATCTACAATTGGATTCCGGATCAGACCTGTCCATCAATAATCTTAAGACATGGAAAAGGCTAAAGAAAACCAACCATGCGGAAGACGAACAAATCAGCTCGAGCTGTAACAGGCGATAAAGTGGAATTTGAGGGAGAGCTCACACTCCCGGTGACCTTAAATGGTATTACTAAAAAAGTGAAAGTGTATGTACATAAGACATCCGAAGACCTGTTCGGTACTGATTGGATGGAGCGATTCGAATGTGGTGTGGACCGAATATCCCGTGCTCAGGCCAAGCAAATGACCTCTAATTACTTCGGAAACCGTGGCTCGTGATGACAGGTCGACCGGGAGATCTCCGCATGGGTTATCAACGACTATGTGTTGAATTCTGCTGAAAAGCAAAAACAAAGCTCTGCATGCGCCGGAAAGAAAGACAGACAAAATCAGGGTTTCTAGCTATTAAAAGTTAATTCCATAAAAGTTACAGGTTCTTTTTACATATGTATACCGTTCAGTTACTAAAACATTTCAAGTTTCACAAATCTCTCTTCTTCGACACTGGATTGCTGATCAGGATGGCGGAGAGAAGGTCGTCAGGCGTTTGTAGGAGCTGTTTCCTCTCGAGATTCAGCGCAGAATCTGTCGAATCCGAGCAGGTATTGGCTTTTTATACTCAGGCCACGGGTTGGCGTCTGGTGATCTGCAGAACCAATCAAAGCCAAACACCTATCTGGAGAAACCCCAGATACATTTGCGTGTGTGCACTTCCCCAAATCGTCCATAGTTGCGAAAATCTGGGTCCAAAATTAAATCACTTTCACAAGACTCCAAAAGGTCAACTCCTGTCATTCAGAGAGCCCTGGTCTGAAACAGGTGTCCTCGAGGTCATCTTAGGTCTGGCTTCATCTTCACATTGTTCTGACATTTTCGGTCTCTTCATTCTCAAACAACAACACACATGTCTGGTTTTGACAATAAATAATATGTTTTAATTCAAGTATTTTTGATACCTTCCTTTGTCCGGGATTCAATTAGACAATCTTAGCATATTTGCCCGGTCTTCCTCAGGTCCCAGAACGGACTCAACCTCCTCAATGGGAAGCAAATCGCTCCCTCAAGACGAGCATGTTACAGTGGGAGCAACCTATAAATAAATTCTACGGAGGTGCAACAAATTAAAAGAGGGATGTCCAGAAGTATTTTCACTAGGACTAGGAAAATATACAAAGGTTATAGCAAGATTCGAATTAAAAGGAAACACTCTGCCCGATTTCAAAAAGAAACGAAACGTCCCATTTGCAGCAACAGAGAAATCGAAAAAGAAAGCTTCAATAGAATTTGCCGAAGGAGGCAGAAAAAACTGAAACTACAAAGCCGGAAGGTAAAAAACCTGCGGCAAAAGAATTCCGCAAGCCAAAGCAACCTAAGAAGCCTCAAAGAACCCCCAACAGATGGAGCACTTACACAATTTCTACACGGGTATATGATTACATCCAACCCGAACACACCAACAGCAGTCTCACCTGCAGAAACGATATTTGCGAGGAAAGTAAGATCCGGTTTTGACAAGCTCTTGCTCAAACAGTCAAGGCCATTAGTGACCACTTATGTACTCAGTAAACGTTTCATATCAGGTGAAAGAGTGTTTTTCAAAAGTTATAAAAACAACACAATTCTGGGAGGTTGGTACAATTACTAAGAGAGTCGGTGACATGGTATATATCATCCAAGGACCAACATATACCCACAAACGTCACCAGAACCAACTATGAAGATGTCGATCAATTGAAGCCATCGCCAGTCCACCATTAGAAGATGAGCCGATTGTCATTGTCGTCGAAACCTTTTATCTTGAACCTCCTCAACCAACACTTGAATTACGGCGGTCGTTCCGTAAGAGAAAGTTTACCGAGCTATTAATGGTAAACCCTAAAAAGAAGGAGGTACTGACAGCTTTTACTTACATGGCTTTAATGGACTATTTCATGACGTCACTTCCTCTAGTGACGTTACTTCCAGTATTGAGTACTGGTGTCCGGGTCTGAGATTGGTACGCGACCAAGCCGGTCGGTGCACACGCCCAACCATTGAAGAATGGTATTACTTTACTCACTTTGCCTATAATCTATGTGACTACATGTTCGTTTCCTAAAATGATGTGTTCCTTTCGTTTATTACCATTTAACCCCATAACAATAATTGTATACATACATGGAATCGGAGAGATTTTATATTTACTTAAAGCACTTGTATTATACATTATTGCGACGATAAGATAGATGTTAAAGCATGTTAGACAGAAAACAAAATTAGATCAATATTTGAAACCCATTTTCAGACTGCACAAGTGGGCGTTTCAGTTTTTTCCTATATTATGATATAAACACACTACCGTATTTAATTTCTGAATTACATCATGCATCACGTTTCATGTTCAGGATAAAAGAGTAGTTTTATGTAATTTTGTTAGTATTGTAAGATATATGGAAAGAAAGAAATCTTCGAAATTAGCCTCAGATTGGAGCAGTTATCAGAATTCTGTCAACATCTTAAGATATTAACAGAGTAACTTTATATAATAAATTATCTTTTCTCCCAATAATAAATTCGACGTATAGGTTTATACAGACGTTGTTATGGTAGACGCATAAATGAATTCTCAATTGATTATCAAATTCGAATATTTTGTAAGCATTCAAAATGCAAGTGATTGTACAATTACTGTCTTATAGATGTGTTAAAGCGACATTAATTTGATTAGAAGTGATAACAACACAAATTAATGAGGTAATTTGATTTCTTGGACTGATATATATATATATATATATATATATATATATATATATATATATATATATATATATATTCTTACTAAAATATAATTCAACTATATCAAATTGAAAAGACTATATAAATTTTCTAGAGAATATGGTCTAATGACAAGTTATGGGAACAAACATAGGCACATGCATGCATAAGCACACACGCACACACACACGCACACGCACACACGCACACACGCACACGCACACACGCACACGTATATATTTAAAATAAGATAGATAAATAGATATAGAGGGTAGGAGGTAAGTACACGTATAGATGTATATATATCCTTTTGTAAGCCCTAAACAAGGCATGTTGGAACTGAAGCTGTTAGAGGAGTTAAATTTATTCGGGCGATCAGAGTGAGGAGTTAAACAGCAAAACCTTTGGAGACATTACATTTGAATTGTTGCATGATGATGTACTTAGGAAACAAGCGATAGTGAAGGAACTTCCAAAGATAAAAGACGCCATCACAATCGAGAATTTTCCCTCATCTATGGACTTCTGTTGTAGGAGTGTGTTATCAGCTAGTCGGGTAGATCGTCGGTATTTTTATATTACAAGTGCAGCAATTTAATTATATTACACTACTTTAAAATACTTGTAATCACAGAGATCGTAATCACTGCTGCCATTGGACAGAGGCTAGAGATTAGCAAAAAGCACGGGGTTTATGATGTTAGAAAATCGTTTTCTCACCCTGTTTTGTGCCTACTAAAATCACATACAGAGCATACGTATTTGGTGAGTAACGTAACAGTATCTTTTATCATAATAATAAAATTAAACTTAAAATAACAATCATTTATAGAAGCTTAACGTTTAACATGTTTTGTTATTACAAGTTTTTTTATTCAATGATTTTGATTTTTATTGTTATAAAAACAAAAACAAATATTACGTACAATTCTTAAAAAAAAAGAGAACAGAAAACACATTATGGACTCGTTTTTGGCACTCCCGTAACACCCTTCTAGTTTTCCTTCAGTTTATTTACAATGAGTTTCTAACAATAAGAGGAGAAAATAGCTGTATACCATGCCGGCAGTTTTTTCCTGAGCAGGCGATTGAGATATCCTAATTTGCTCTTTCTATTTCTATCCTTGTGGCCATGTCACAATAAGGGTGCTGAAATAAATATTTTCCCTGGACTGCCGATATGTGCGTGGTATTCAGAGACACGAACTTCGGATTAACTCTCAAAGGAAACTGTCCTATCGACAGGTGCAAAGTACTGGGACAGCTGTATTACCATTTGGTAATGGATTTTAAACAATGACGTATATACTGGTGGAGAGTCTCGAGGCCATAGTGGATTATACTACTGTAGTTTCTCTACATGGTCTGTAAAAATCATTCTTAGTTCTTTTTTATTTCTTTTTCTTTTTCCTCTGTGCTCTGCTCTAACAACTCTGCCGACCTCTTCCACATATCTCCATACTCACAAATGACAAATATCAAGTAACAAAAAATTAAACCCAGAACCTCAAGTTCAAATGTAGACCCTCACTAGCAGGTCTCCTACTCCAACATCAAGAATATACGTTCCAACCTTCCAGAGATTGAAATCCAATTACCGTAGATGAAACTTAAACTAGTATTTCTGTGCTAAACTGATATTAGACTTACTTTTCCCTATATGAATTCGTGATTCAAGGATACTCAAACTGACATTAAAATCTCGTTGTCGTCATGGGTATACAATGTGCAACACTGTTCCGCTGGATTGCTTCCCGGTCGACTACAGTATGACAAAATCCAAGTCTAATATAAAGAAGTTTTTTTTTATTGCATTTTCACCCCCCAAAAAGGCGCATTGCCGCTTTGTTGTAGGGGGGTACTATCAGGGATATAAGAACCAGGGAGACTGTGTAGGAAGTTAGGCAGCAAGATGTCGGTTCACGTTACACTTGAACTTCTGCATGTCAGTACCATCAGGGAAGCAGGACCCGGGAAGGGAATTCCAAAGTCTAGCTGTTCTGGGGAAGAAACTACTGGAGTAGAAGGTCCTCTTGCATCTAGGAATCTCTACTGTGAAGGGCTCGGATTTAGCTCCTTGTCGGATTTGTCGGGGGTATTTACGTCAAGGGGACACAAGTGCTTGCAGTTCGTCAGAACATTCACAGTTAAAGTACTTGTATGGATGCAACATTTCGTCGATGTGACAGAGGCTGAAGTTTAGATGACAGTTCAGGACCTATCAGATTGGCGACTCTCTTTTGAACCTTGTCTAGGAGCGAGAGACTAGTAGCAGTGCACCAGCCCAAATAGTACAACAATACTCCATACATGGGTGAATGGTGGCCTTATAGAGGGATAGGATACTTTCGGGCGTTAATAGCTTCTAGCAAGCTAGAGAGAACCCATCTTCTTCGCAGCGGCCCTGGCAATGTTCCCAATGAAATTGTTCATGTTTCCTGTGAGCGTTAGGCCGAGGAGTTTAAAAGATGTACTTTCAGATAAAGAGTCACTGGCCATTGCTATTGGCAGTGGGGAAGGGTTCTTGTAATTATTGAAGGAAACAAGTTTAGTCTTTTCAGCATTGAATGTGACCATCTATTTTTGTCCCCATTCCACTACGGATCGGATATCTTCCTTTAGTGTTTCTGCCATTTCTTTAGATACGTGTTCATTTGTTTTCCTGTCCTGTCTGTTATAGAGCGTGGTGTCGTCAGCATACATACCCATCTCACAGAGAATTTTGTCAGGGAGGTCATTTATGAATATTAGGAATAATAGAGGTCCAAGGATAGACCCCTGAGGCACTCCCGCATTTATATCATATTGTTTAGATGTACCACCGTCAAGGACAACCTGGATTTGATGCCGTATGATCTGATTTTCTTGAGAAGACCCTCATGCCATACCCTGTCAAAAGATTTAGATATATCTCGAGCTACCTCTCTACCCTCCTCCGCTTTGTCCATGACTGGTATATACGTTCTGAGATTAGAGTTAGGATGTCTGCTGTGTAACGGGTTTGCCTAAATCCATATTGTTAGTCAGTCAGAAGTTAGCATTTGTAAGGTGATGGACTAGAGCTTGGTTAATTATGGTCTCAAATATTTTGGCGAAAAGTAGGAGGAGGCTAATTGGGCGATAATTTACTGGGTCAGTTCTTTCGCCAGAATTCTTGAAAACTGGCACTACAGAAGCAGTTTTTTAGCAGGCAGAAAAGCAAGATTCATTAAGGCATTTGTTGTAAAGTTTGGAGAGAACCCGAGCTACTTCGACGGTGCACTTTTTTAATAGCACAACCGGGATCTGCCCTTTAACATCTTTCCAGATATTTTTCGTATCGGAACTTTTATTGATAGTACATGAATGAAACTGTGCAATTACTTCAGAGTAATCTTATCCACTGCAATGCAACAATTTCTGAATGCCTCATTAAGTCCTCTTGTGTGAGTGTGCTAATGACCCTCGTCACAACCTATTTCATCTCATGAATTGTCTCATGAGGACAGCTTCTAATGTTTACGTTAAGCTTCAGGAATAAGAAAAATCACAGGGAGCAAGGTTTGAACATTAGGGAGGGTGAGGACCTGTCGTGATGGTCATCTTGATCAAATATTTTGTGACAACGATGAAGTTGTGGATTGGTGCATTGTCCTGGTGGAAATGCCACTCACCTGATTTGATTATGCTCATGCTGTCAAAAAAGAAACCATTATAAGTTTCGCAGTGGATTTGCTCTATGTAGCATCCTTGGATCTGAAAGAGCCAGCATGATTCTACTTGAAACTCTGTCTCTTGGTCTTTACCTGATAGCATAGATCCAACTTTTATCTCATCGTTATCAGTCTTTCTGATCTTCTCTGAGCACATTTGATATAAATTTCGTGCATATCCTCCCCATCTTCAGTTCCTAGCGAATAATTGTGTGTCATTTCCACACTGACATCAGGCTGTGTACGTATTATTTCTATGCGCATACGACAGTCCTTATTTGGCGAATCAACCCATGGGTTCTGACTTTCTTACGCATCCATCCAATACTTTTGTTTTTATCCCTCAAAGACTCACTGCCTCCTCGAATGTCTTATGCCACTCAATAACTGGTGCTCGATTCTATACACGATTGGCCCAAAAGCAGTCTTAAGCATTACATACGTTTCTGTTACATTTTTTCCAAGTATAAAATAGAATTCTCATGCATATGATTCTTATAAAGTGTCCTTACGTTCAAATTGCATTTTTGAAATTCACCAGCTATGGCAATCAGCCTTTAGTAGCGAGCATCCGGTTCATAGTGAACCTGAAACATAAAAAAATTAGTCAGTCATATTATAAAATGAATAGCAATAAGATATTAAATTTTCATGAGCCTGCACCAATTTTAAATCCCTGTACTTAAAATGTCTGGAAACCTATTGATAGCACTTTGTATATAAAAAGAAAATGCAACTATATCTTGATATTAATAATATGTTCCATTTTCCAATGATAGGTTTATTATTGTGATATAAGCAAAAGTGGCAGTGAAAAGTGTTCTCGTTTAATATACACATAAGTTTGTGGAGAATTTCCTATTCTCACTGCAATCACATTCTAATTTCCTCAACTTTACTGATACGTCAGTTCTTTTCAAAATCCAAAACCAAATTACCTAAATATCTATAAGTAATCATGACTTAGGGCGAAACGTTTTGCATCAACAGTATGACGGATTACTGGCAACGTTCACTCAGTTTTTTTATATGGAAAGAAATATAGAATACACACAACCTTATGCGTGTATCCGTCCACTTAACTCTTCTCATAGCCGTGCATCTTTACTTTCAATTACATTTGAAGAGGAAAGGAAATTTAGTGCATTTAGTTTCAACTTAGAACTAGCTAATTCTTATATAAACAAAGAGTCTAGTCAAATCACGTTTTCGTTTTAAGGGAAATAGTGTTAAAATTACAAGTTGATAGATATCACTCATGAAACGCCTTTCATCTCAGCTGAAACTACTAAAACTACATCATCCAAGGAATAGCAAACGCTAAGTATGTTCTAAAATTCATTGATATAAAAACATTGTCACTCAATAATATTTGTTAATCAGAACCAAAATTTTCGTATTTATATTAGAAAAAAAATGTAATTTACGATCGAGTATTGTACTCTTAAAATCCCAGAGAAGCACAAAAAGTTATTGGGTTATATGAAAATATAGAATACACACACACACACACACACACACACACACAAAGACTTATTAATTTTTTCATACACTTAAAATCTCTCATAACCGTGCATCTGTATTTTCAGTTACATTTGCAGAGGAAAGCAAATTTAGTACAGGGTGGAATGATAAAAGTATAGCCTTAGACAAGACAGCATGGTCCCATTTCCGTTTGATAAAAACAGGTTTCTTTATTTGTTGCTGACCGTCTACTAGTTAGCCAGCTGTGTACAAATCCCAAGGACGATCAGACCCGTCTCTCATGTCTGACAGTGACACAATATTCTGCGAGTGAGATTGTAGATGTGCCGCTATACATTTCATGTTCTCCACCCATCCAAGTTATAATAACAGAACCATTGTCATCACCCTCAAAATGCATTGCTAGATTCCCACGAATAACATGTACGTGCCAGGGTGATGAAAACAAAGTTTCCAGCTACGATTATAGTCTGTGGTATAGTTTCAAGAGAAGTCCACATCATGCCATCTAACATCTTCGAAATTGGCTTGAAAGTAAACACCAGAGTGTACCTGTATGTGCTGAAAACTGTGGTGATTCCCAGGTGCAATCAGGTGGCCGCTGGCATACTCTAGGTATGGCAGCAATATTCGCGCGTGCTCACAAGTCCAATAAAACAACTCAGATCACGCAGGAATTTTAGCGATGTAAGTGTACTTATGACTGAATGTGAAAATCAAAATCCTAAACATAAAACAACCCCGAAACTTCTTAAATTGTAAATTGCGAAAAGCAAACAGGTGTATGCACAGATTAAACTGTTCCTTAGGATTACAATACACGCATACACACACATATGTATTATAGTAATAAAAATATTTAATAAATAAAACACTAAACCAATATAACACATAAAATAAAAACATCAGAACACAGGTTAAAACATACTAACGTTTAAATGCAAAAAGAATGATTATTATCCATCTCCAAAAATAGAACAAAAGATGTAAAATCGATGCCATCTAGATATTTATTTGATAAAAACCTCATCATTAGCCGTGGAAATATTAGCAAAATTTTCAATATCAACTGTATATATATATATATATATATATATATATATATATATATATATATATATATATATATATATATATATATAAAACTTGTAGTAACATCAACTTATGCATTAATCTGATGAGTCTCAACAAGAATGAAAGGCGGAAAAGTCTGTGCAGCTTTATTGCCATATATATTCATAACTTACTAATTAGCTCTGCTCGCAGCTTGAGCACTGTTGACGTAAACACTGAAAATCGATATGTAAAATAATAATTAACCTTATAACATTTTATGTGGCTACACTAAAATAATAATAATGTATATGCGTATACGTATATATATATGTATATATATATATATATATATATATATATATATATATATATATATATATATATAATGGACTCTCCCATCGATTTCGACGTATGAGATTTCGACGTATGAGATATATATATATATATATATATATATATATATATATATATATACTTGTAGTCATCCACATACAGTACTGTTTCGTGGTATCACAACTCATCAGTGCGGATTGAACCTAGAACCATCGCGTTGACAGTCGACAGTTGTAGCCATCGATTCACAGGAGCGACGCCCGTCTTTTTGTTTGTGCATTGATATTCATATGAAAACCCCCGTTTTTCTATTTAAAAATTAGTTAAAATATATTTAAACAGAAAATACAACTTAGTTATATATGGGTCGTGTAATTGCAGTCACTGGCAAAAGATCTAGCTAATTCGCATATTCTTTTAAACATTCATTTTAATTAATTCCCTAATAGTTTTTACTTATTGGATAATCATCTTTAGTTAACTGTTATATGCTAATATATTCATGCAGATATTCTACATGATTTACACGTGCGTAATATTTGCGTACAACGTTTATGGTAAACACAAAACTCTTTCCATATATAACTATATATATATATATATATATATATATATATATATATATATATATATATATATCAAAGTGAACGTGTCTGTGTGTCTGTGCGTCTGTCTGTCTGTCTGTGTACATTTCCCTAAGCAATAACTCTGTCAATTTTTAGTCTACAGACTCAAAATTTGATATACAGGGTACTCAGATTTGGGAAAATGTATGTGGACCGTTTTCAACCAGAACTTTGGCTGTTAAGGGGTCAAATTTCAACGATTTGACCTTTTAGACTCTACAAAACTTCACAAATTTTGAGTCCAAATTCTTGAAATTTTAGATATAGGTTTCTCGGACATGGATCTTACTATATAATCTGATTTGAGCTCAAAACAATAAATGTTAAGGGGTCATAAAAGGGGTCAAATTAAAAAAAAAATTACCGTTTTGTTTTTTACTGAGCATACACCTCCAAACACTCGGGCAACGCCGGGCAACGCCGGGCAACGCCGGGCACCCATGCTAGTATATCTATAAATGTGAACGTGTCTGTCTGTGTACATTCTCCTACGCAATAACTCTGTCAATTTTCAGTCTACAGACTTGAAATTTGATATACAGGTACTCAGATTTGGGAAAATCTTTGTAATTCGTTTTCGGCCAAAAATTTGGCTGTTAAGGGGTCAAAGTTCAACAATATGACCTTTGAGAACTCTACCAAACTCCTCCGATAATTTTGGGTCTAAATACTTGAAATGTTAGATATAGGCTTCTTTGGCATGGATCTAACTTAATAACTTCATTTGATCCCCAAACAATAAATGTTAAGGAGTCATAGTAGGGGTCAAAGTTAAAAAAAATAAGCTTTGCGGTCTCTACCAAATTACTTAACTGGGCACTTTTCTACAGAAAGGGGCCGCTTTTTTCGCCGATATTTTCGAAAGTCATCCCCTCTTTTCGATTGTTCAACCTTAATTTTAAACTATGTCACTTCCTGTTTGACGCTGGTCATAATAGCAAAGACGTCAGTTTTTTCCCCGTTCTTTTCCTCCTTCGCGGTACGGGTTCGAGCTTTTTTTTTTTGCTCAACATATACATCCAAACCCCCGGGAAACGCCGGGCTGAACTGCTAGTATAATATAATAATAAATACGTGTTGTAATGGGATAACCTAACATCACTTTATAGATGAAATGAACTATGGATATATTGACCTTCTCACATGACTGAGGCAGAAGGGGAAAAACAGGAAGAGAATAAGAAAATATATCGAGTAACTCTTATGTCACATGTATTCCCTTGTAAATAAACCTTTTTGTCTTTCACCCATAACCCCGTATTTCTTGCTGTATTCTTATTTAAAGTAAGGATATACCAAATGGCGACAGGATTCGAATTCACGAAAAGGAAACTTTAAACCAAAAAGATATTGGACAACGATGGAAAAAAACTGCACGGAAAAATTCAACTACTGAAAAAAGCTAATGCACACAAAAAGTAAGTTATTTTTTTAATGCAGTCTGTCACAGTCCTACTAAAAACAAAAGAGAGAAATTCACATTTCAATAAGCATTGAAAAGAACAATTTTCTCGGAAAAAAATTCTTTATTTCAAATTTATTTTTACTACATAAGGAAAAGAACATTTTTTTCTCGGAACAGGAGAAAGTTGTCGTTTCCAATTTCTTTTGTTTGATAAGAAGAAAAAATACAGCGGAAAGGGACTCATGTATGTATATTGCTGCTGTTGGTTCGGTGTCAATTGTGTGTGTGTAATCCCCTCTTTAAATCCTGGTTACAAAGGAATATGTTTTTTGTGATTTAAAAAAAACTATTCTATGAATTTATTTCATGCTTTGTGCTGGTATTGTTTGCCTTTTGCTTTATCATTGTGCTAAAAAAAGTAAAATTTTCAACATGGAACAATTAGCCGAGTTTACAAAAACTATACAGTTAGCACTAGCGGCCCAAAAAAGACAGATGGAATTTTTGCAAAAAGAACAGTTAAAACAAAATGAAGTATTAAAAACAATATTAATGAAACAAGAAGAAAAACAGGATTGTCGGTTCACTCCGGAAGGAATTGCAAATTTGCTGACAGAATTTTATGAACGAACTAATTGCTTAACATTTCCAACATATTATCGTAGATATGAAAATATTTTTTCCAAACGATGTCAAACATGGTCGGATGAAGAAAAAATTACTTTATTATTATTTTACTCTTACAAAAACTGGGTTCCCATGAAAATACTAAGTATACCAATTTTACACTCCCAAGGAAACCCGAAGATATTTCTTTTAAAGAGACTATAAAAAATTTGGTCGAACATTTTCGGGGAGCGGCATAGCTTATTTTATGCTCGTTATAGGTATTTGATTATTTTGAAACAAGACGATGAACACTTTATTGCCTATGCTGGGAAAGTGAATGTCCAATGCGAGTTATTTAAGTTGAAAGGCCTAAAAGAGGACATGTTTAAAAGATTGATATTCGTGCAAGGGTTAACATCCTCGACGGATAAAGAAATTCGTTCTAGGATTTTACCATTATGAACCAAGGCATGGAAATAACCTTACAGAACGTTTCTGAGGAATGCCAGAAACTGTTAAATTTAAAACAGGATAATACTAGTATCAAAGAGAAAAATGTTGACAAAATACAAAGGGTAAAGCAAGGTGACCACTATGTAAAAAATACTGTAAGACGTGTGGAGGAAAGAATCACTTCACAAAAGAGTGCTACTTCAAAAGCAAAATATCATATAAGTGCGGGCGTAAATGACACAAGTCAACAGTATGCAAAAAGGAGAAATACTGTGCGCCTGAAATAAAGACCATTGATTCTAAAAAAGAGCCCATGTATGGAAAAAAGGAAATATATTGAAGTTAGAATTAATGGCCGGAAAGTAAACTGTCTTTTGGATACTGGAAGTGGCATATCTTTAATTGATGAAACAACATGGGAGAAAATTGGTTCTCAAAATCTGAAAAATACAAAGAGAATTGCCAGAGGAATGTCTGGAAATAAATTAAACTTTAATGGTGAATTTTATGCTAGTGTGACCCTGGATGAAAATACAGTAAAAACTAAAATGTGATACTCGGAAAAAATCTAATCTATTCGGTATAGATATGGTGATACTATTAAATTTATGGGAGAAACCAATCGGCTCATTTGGCACAAGAGTAAATTTGACAGGATCTGAAAGTCCCAAACTGCCAAGAAGATTTGTTGGGGAATTGTAAGAAGGATTTTAAAAATGTATTTTCTGAAGGTCTGAGTTGCTGCACTACACAGAAGTGAAATTTGAACTAAAAATGAAGCGAAACCTGTGTTTAAACCCAAAAGGAAGGTTCCGTATTCAGCATTAAAAATAATCGAGAAAGAATTAAATAGACTCGAAGAAATCGGAGTAATAAAAAAGTGGACTACTCTAAATGGGTATCACCCACAGTTTATGTGAAAAAGAAAAAAGAAAAAAATCAGGGTATGTGGGGATTTTTCCACGGGACTAAATGATTTCTTAAAGGATCATAACTATCCACTCCCTACCCCCGAGGAAATATTTTCTAAGTTAAATGGAGGAAGAATTTTCACAAAAATTGACTTATCAGAAGTATATTTGCAGGTCAAAGTCCACGAAGATTGTTCTAAATACCTGACAATGAATACTCATAAAGAATTATTCCCCCTAAAACGATTGCCGTTTGGGTTGAAAGTAACACCAAATTTATTCCAACAAATTATGGATGCCATATTAGCAGGCTTGGATTTTGCAATGGCCTATTTAGACGACATTTTGATAATAAGCAAAAATGTTGAAGAACATAAAAAGCGTATTCGTAAGGTATTAGAGCAAATAGAAGACTACGGCTTTAAAGTGGCTCTCGAAAAATATCATTTTGGTGTGGACAAGATTGAATATTTTGGACAAGTAATTAGAAAGGTAGAAGACCTAATCCAAATAGGACAGAAGGAATTAGAGACATGCCTAGACCAGACAATGTAGTGAAGTTACAGTCATTCTTGGGTCTAGCAAACTACTATAATTCTTATATCCCAAATGTGCACGATCTAAGAGCACCATTAAATGAATTATTGAAGAAGAATAAAAAATGGCTCTGGACAAAAAGCTTCCCCCCCCCAAAAAAAAAAGATGTTTGTTATCGGATCAAGCTTTAGCACATTATGATCCGAAAAAGGATGTAATTGTAGCGGCAGATGAGAGCAAATACGGTTTAGGAGCGGTGCTTCTACACAGAATGGAAGATGGGTCTACTAAATCATTTCTCACGCCTTGAGGATTTTATTACCCGCTGAAAGAAAGTACAGTCAGATCGAAAAAGAGGGTCTGACGATTGTGTATGCCATGAAAGTTTCATAGAGTCATTCATGGAAGATCTTTCGTCTTGGAAACGGACCATAAAGTATTATTATCAATTTTTGGTTCAAAAAAAGGATTCCTACTCATACGGCAAATAGATTACCGAGATGGAGTATTATTTTGCTCAATTACGATTTCAAAATGAAACACCCATCATCTAGTAAAATTGCACATGCAGATGGTTTATCGAGATTGATCCCCAGTAAAACTGAATTTGAAGAAACTGTTATAGCAGCACTAAAAGAAGAATATGAAGTAACAGATATATTAATAAATACTGTTAGGGAACTTCCTATTACACTTGAGGAAATAAACAAAGCAGCGAAAACAGATAAATATATTAACAAGATAAAAAAAACAAGTGGGGCAAGACGAAAAGAATAGAAAAGGATTAAAAGTGTTTTCATTTTCTATGTGTGATTAAACTCTGATGTACGCAGACAGAGCGGTAATACCGCAAGTATTACAAAAGAAAATCCTAAAAGAATTCCACATGGGACATCCTGGAATCGCCAGAATGAAGGCCCTAATTAGAGGATTAACATAATGGCGTGGAATAGATCAGGACATTGAGAAAATGGTGAAATTATGTAAAGATTGCCAACTAGCCGCGAGATCTCCCCCATTCGGACGCAACCTTGGCATAAAACAGATGTACCCTGGACACACATCCATATCGATTACGCAGGACCTATGAAGGTATATTAATACCTTGTAATCGTAGATAGTATGTCAAAATGGCCAGAAAATTTTAAATACAAACACTCTACAGCGGCAAACACAATAATAGCGTTGGACAAGGTATTAAGTCGGTTCGGAGTTCTGAAAACAATCATTGGTGGTAATGGCACTATGTTCAGGAATTCAAGCACTACTGTAAGACACTTGCCATTGAACACATTACACCAACTTTTAACCCTCGTCAAACGGGCAAGCGGAAAGATTTGTCGATACTTTTAAACGAGCTTTAAAAAAGAATAATAACATCGACACGGAAGAAAAAAGCATTCAAAAATTCTTAGCAATTTATAGGATAACACCAAATTCAAATACAAATACTAAATTATCCCCAGCTGAAATTATGTTTGCTAGGAAGGTATGTTCGGTGTTTACCCGTTTAATTTCAAGAGAAAAAGTAAAAAAAAAAACATATCAAGGATAATGTAAGGTACAAGACTTACGATGGCGGGGATAAAGTTTTCTTCAAAAATTATCGGGCAGGAAAGAATTTTTGGGAAGATGGCATAATCTCAAGAAGAATTGTGAGAATGGTTTGCATTATAAAAGGGCAGACTTTTTTCCACAAAAACATATTAACCAACTGAGACCCCGATATATAGTAATAGTCAGAAACAAAGAGTTATCAATGGAAAAGTGTTATATTACAGTTTTCATATACAGCCTCCAAACAAGGAAGTACCAGTAACTCAGAAATCCAGTCACTCTCTAAAAGTAAAAAAAAATCGGCAAACACAAATGGGGAGGAGAAGTGAAAGGAAAAGGAAAAGGATCGAATTGCTTGGACAAAGTCTAAAAAGGAAAAAAATGTAGGAGCAAAATTTTATGGAACGAAGGTGATGAAATGAACTATAGATATATTGACCCTCTCACGTGACTGAGGCAGAAGGAAAAAAAGACAGGAAAAGAATAAGACAAGATGTCGGGTAACTCTTATGTCACATGTAAATAAACCCCTTTGTCTTTCACCCATAACCCCGTGTTTCTTGCTGTATTCTTATTTAAAATAAGGATATGCCAATACGACATCTGCATTAATCAAACTATCATATTTAGGTGTATTTTACGACCAGGCAATTCCGAGCTCCCTTACTAGTATATATATATATATATATATATATATATATATATATATATATATATATATATATATTGGTATATTCTATCGACCTTATGCCTTCGTTTTTATTAATTTGTATACGCATGCGTACGTCCACTTGTATTTATATGCTGAACAATGGATTTTAAAAATCCGGGACCAGTGAATGACATATTAAAATCGATGAAGATAAAAAAATATAATATATTTCTCATGGACAAATATACGAGCAGAAGTTAATTGCAATGTGTAAATATTTATGTACGCACACGTGTCCGAATGCAGGTAATGCGGAATTGCCTTGCAAGCATTACAAAAATAACATTATTTTATACAGCATTTTGCAGAATACATGATTAACGAAAGACGACAATAGAAGATGAATGAGTTGATTACCTAGTATTCATCTGGTAAGCAGAGCAGTATGATTTATTATGTTGAATAAGTCATAATTAGGATATTGAAACAAAAACTAAAGTTTAAGGAAAAGACGTAGTGCTTTCTTTAAAATGTAATGATTTGACGCATTTTTGTTGAAGGAACTCTTTGTTAGTGTTTGTACAGTTTTAGGGAATACAAGTTTAGTTATAAGTATAGAAACATTTACGCTTAAATGACTTTACAAGAGTAATAGTATAACTTTAGCATATGTGCTTTTTTCGATAATGAAATAATAAATATTTGTTATTATTTTCCTTAGTAAATACAGTTTTATCTGGATCCACAATGCTTGAAGTAAACACACCCTTAAATCCATGCAGAAAACTGTCATAGTTCTCACCGAATGTGATGCTGTTACTCGTGTCGTAAGCGTATTTAGCGAATACACGAAAACGTACCCAAGAATTGATAATTACTGGTTGATACTATTAGTATTCATTCTTAGGAATACGCATTACAGACTGTTGTCATATAGCTAGGAATATATAGTGAATATATATATATATATATATATATATATATATATATATATATATATATATATGTGTGTGTGTGTGTGTGTGTGTGAGTGTGTTCACGCACAATTTTTTAACAGTTAATCTCGTAGTCAAATCAATAAAATATTTGTAATTAAAAGCTGTGATATTTGGGGTGGATTATAAAAAGTGACGAAATGCCATTTGTTTAGAAATTGAAATATCCTCGATTTTCATGACAAACAAAATATTGGATATTTGACATGAAACGCCGAAAGCTTTGCTGGTCGACCGTAATTATGCTTATTTAGGCCAAACAGTTTTGTAAGCTAAACTATTTTTTGAATAATTAGCATATTTAGAATTGATATTTATGTAGTATTGGGAATCCCAGCTTAAATGCTATATAGGTAGTTTGTAGAAATGGTAAGTTATGTGAGTATATTTTCGATTCCCATCAGCGAGTTTGGTCACAAAAGGTTGGGTTTGACAGGCGTCAAACTCAAGTCGTTTTTTGTCAAGCTAGATAGAATGCACTGGAAATTGGCGGTGACACTGGGTTGTGATCGTCGGCTTCAGGCGGGCGACCACATGGGCTGAGAGTTGGTTTTGGGCTGCAGATAGAAACAGACAGGAGATTAGGGTCTCTCTGCGGCAACCAGGGTTCAGATGTAGGCTTGCCTTGTAATAAAAGAATTGAATATTCAAATCCATCTTGCGTTATCAATGCATCTGCAGCAGTGACCACTCCCCATAAGACGGAAACCAGCGTCCAAGAAGATATCCTGCTGGACAAGAAAAGCAGGTATGTATGATTATGTTATTGCATGTGCACGTCGAGACCCTTCAAGACAAAATAAGTGTGTAAGGATAGAACACACACACACACACACACACATAAGTAAGAACATTGATAAGAACACAGACACTTAAAATTACCTTTAGAAGTAAAAGAAACGGTAAAAAGAAAACGATAAGTAAAAGTAAACAATTAGATAAATAAATAAATAAACAGGGCGTAACGTTTTACAGTAACATTTATTTACATTGAATTGTTTCTAGGAATGTTAACTTGGTGCTAACTTGATGGACGGAATTTAAGCTAAAGATAATATAAACAAAGATACGTGAGAAAAACCCGGCAAGGATCTTAAGCCTACGTGTAGTGGTGGCGTAATGGAACAGATCGATTTTGTGACACAGCAGTTTAGCTACCAGAGAGAGAGAGAGAGAGAGAGAGAAAGAGAGAGAGAGAGAGAGTGAGTGAGAAAGAGAGAGAAAGAGCGAAAGAGATGAAGCTTTGAACTTTGACGCCCGTGGAAGTCAGAAGCCAGCGACTTAGCAAGCTTAGTCATATACAATGCAGGAATAAATTTAATATCTATATATAATTCCACGCATAAGCTATGGATCACCTCAGAATGCCACTGTTATTGCACATAAAAATCACTCTTTCCTTTGCTTCCAAATTCATAGATATTAGGAAAGTAAAGCCATCTTTAGGACTGCCAGCCACTATTGTAAAAGAGTAATAAAGAATACAAGAGATTCGTAAGTTCAGTACGTCAAGTTTACAGTTTTAGCGAATAAAAAAACAGTGCCCTAAACGGAAACGTGTCCTTTATCTTTATTATCGTCAATAGACTTGAAGTAATTTCATCAGCACCTAACAAAGAAAAACTATTTGCCAGGAACTTTGCAGCAAATTGTACTCTTTGCGACCAGGGCCGCCTACTCCTTGTATTTTCTTCTGTGGCTGAAAACACACTATGCAATATACCAATATATGTCCGTGATATCGCCAAAATTATCCAACAGCTTGATTTCAGTAAAACAACTTACCCCGACGGCATTCCAGTCATAGTGTTTAAAAAGCTTCAACCGGAACTAACTCTCATAGTGTTTATTTTGTGTTGCCTTGAATCGATTCGGAACCAATTAAGCGTATGTTGCGTATAAGGGGTTGCCTGTGTATATACTGGTACTTAATAAGGTATGGTGTGTATATTTGAATCGAGGTGTGTTTGAATGTGTACACGTGGCACTTCTCTCGTAATGTCTTTTGTTTTTATCATATGTATGTCTGTATGTAGTATGTATGTCGTTAGTTGTCCTTGTTCTAAATGTCTATTTTAAGGCCTGTGATTCGTCTCATCTAATGGTGTTAATACGTGCGCATGGACAAACTTCCATATAGCACATATACATAACGATATAATAACATACCTGTTTCTGCTGTTTGTTTTTTTCTGGGAGTTTCTTAAGCCATCTTGGGGAGCTGGATTCTGTTTCAACAAAGACGCTTCAAAACAGATACAAGACGTTGTATGTTTTATATATATATTCTTTATTCCTCCAACGTATTCGTTATAGCAGCGGTGTGATTAGCTAAGGTTGTTCTTCTACGACTCCATTCTGAGCCCCTCTCATGAGGAGACCCATTTAAGAACATCTCATTCCTTTGACGTCTCCGAATCAAACTCAATGATACTTGAGCACACCAGAACACGTAACATGTAACACGTCAAATTCCGGTCACCTGCTCGGATACCTTGACCGGTCACAGTTGTATATGTTTTGATAACCTGCCAAAAAATGGCTTAGCATATCTTGTACACAAAACTTTATTTAGATAAATAATTATATAGACAGATATGTCGATAGATAGACACAGAGATCGATAGATAGATAGATAGATAAACAGATGATTAGATAGATACACAGATAATTAGATAAATAAATAAAAAAAACAGATAACAAATAATTTACTGCCTTTGCTCGGCAACTCTATAATATCCAAACGTTACCTTAAGAAGAAATGCTTTCCAACACCCTGAAAAACTTTACTAGTCTGCCCTCTATTTAAAAATTCCAGAGGTCGGTCATCTTCCTCTCAGTACAGATCAATTAATCTCCTGTGCATCATGAGTAAGTTGTTGGAATCTATGATAAACAGAGAAATGATCAACCACCTTAAATATAATTTAATACTTTAATATAACGAATAAATGTGGGTTCAAAAGTTACATAATATAGTTGCTAATAGTGTAGACATAATCAATTATTATTACACACATTTATTCGTTATATTAAAATATTAAATTACATCCTAGCAAGAATATCATCACACTCGCAACCATCTACAGTGGACGTAGTTGCTATTTTTCCCTCTAAATAAAAAGTACCTCTATTGCTCCCAATAACCACAGAGAGGTATTCTGCATTCTGGTCAGATATGTGCACCCTTATTATCTGGCTCATATACTTATATGCATAACATTATCTGTCCTTTTCCCGATTCCAAAAATAATGATTTCTCCCTTCTCACATTCCACCAAATCTAATTAGCTGAGGACTGACTATTCGTTCATTCCAGAATACTTTTACAAAAATAAACGTTCCAGAGATTTAAAAACGTGGTTTCCCTCTATACAAGAGGCAGTTGCTTTAAATAACATACCTTAATTACAAACATATTAACACATCGGAACATGTTCATAAGCCAAGACTGCTTACATTTTTACATTAAATATACCGTTAACTTTTCTTAAACAGCTACGCTAAAGTGCTACATCTTTTTGCTTTATATACACCATACATAGCTTTTTCCGACACATCGTCACATGTTGATAGCCATTATTTTTTCTTTATTTTCTAAAAGCTAGATAAACCTTTACTTTTAATTACAATTGACTTATACTCTTTCTTTATACACTAATTGAAAACTATAAAACAATCGATTATGCGATTATTAAGAACGGATACCCAGCGTTTGTGTTTTTTGGGCGTTTCATTTTCTCATTCTTTTAAAACATCTACATAAACCTTTTTTCCTTAAAGGACAACTGACTAAAGTTCTTTCTTTATACGCTAAATAAAAACAATATACGATTATTAGTCAAGAATCAATTTTTGTGTGATACAGAAGCCTTTAAACTGTCTATGTGTTTTATTTTATAATTAAAAATTTAACTCGTTGCTTGATAAAATTGAAATGGTTGTTAACGTTGTCGTATGTATTGTTCTCAAAAGGAAATAATGCAGGATGAAGTTTTACAATGCTTTATTGTGTTTTGTTTTATATTTAAAATTTGCAAACATTGATCAATAAAAATAAAATGTTGGCGTAATTTTGTTTACATTAAGCGACTTACCGGTGGTTACCGAACGAGTCCCTTTTGGTGATTACACGGTTCGAGGATATTTGTTGTCAAACCTTTAGATGCGTTCTTTCTAGGGTGATAACGTCGTAAATTCGTCGTAGGTTAGTCGAGTAAAGTATTTTCCTTTTTGGCGTCTCCTTTTCCTCTAAGCGCTACGCGTCCCAGCCTACTGCGGCTTTTTTTACGCTCACACACTATTTCCATCTTTAAGGGGTTGCTTAATTTTTAATTTTTTCCTTATAGCTCGTACGAGTAATAATTATTATTACCTGTTCTGTTTTTATGTACGAACGCAAACCATTGAGAGTAGACAATGCATTATGGATGCGTTATTAGCAGCTTCCGTTACTCTCCTAATTTGTCCCTCAGTCCTAATTTTAATGAGTGATTTTTTTTCTGACAAATAGAGAAGAAAAAGCTGTATTCTTGGTTGGCAGTATTTTTCGTGAACTATCGTCAGAATTGTCGGAAATGTTCTGTTTCTATGCCCATCCTTGTGGTTATCTCACTAGTAAAGGTGCTGGAGGTAAACATTTTATCTGGGCTGATGTTATCCGCCTCATAGTCAGATTAACCACTAAGGAAGCTGCCTTTCAGCAGGTGCCAAGTAATGGGGCTGCTGTATTGCGATTAGGTGAATGGATTCTGACTTATACAGTAGCTCCTGGTGGAGCTTCTTTTTTTTTACATATTGGTCACCGCGTATCAAGGCCTGGAAGCCACTCAGGGATAAGGGTTATTGCAAGTACATTACGTTAGTGTGGAGATTTGATGATGTGTTTACTTAAGGGGGCGGTTCATTAGGAATTTGTAACGTTCGACTTGAACACATACAAGTTGTAGTCAGGTGGGAAGTAAGCAGACGGAACAGTTCTAAGAAAGAAGCTTTGTTAATTGAATCCACGTTTTGATTTAGGCACAGATAAAGAGTGGGGGAAATTTTTCACAGTGGATTCAGCTAGACGGGTGTTTTTCGTGAAAGATTGGCGGGGGGGACCAGAGATTGGAGTTTAGACGAGGACCTGCCATGGAAATAACGATAAAACAAGGATAGGCTAGCAACGTCTCTTCTGTGGGAGAGAGGTTGCAGGGTAGAGAAAAGGGCATCCCCCACCAAGCCACGAAGGCTATTTTGTACTTTGCCAAGGCATGATAGGCTGTTTTAGCAGCTCCTGCCCAGATATGGCAGCAGTACTGCATCCTTGGACGTACTTGGCTTTTATAAAGATAGAGAATTGCATCAGTAGTGAGATATCTTCTGGAGCGGTAGAAGGATCCCACCATCTTTCCAGCGACCTTGGCAACAGACTTGATGTAGGTGTTCCATTTCAGATCAGGAGTAAAGGTCAAACCCAGAAGCTTGCCAAAACACGGGGCCTCTCCCAGACGAGAGCCATCCATCCCAATTGAAGCCAGATGGGGATCAGAGTGTTGATGATGTAAAGATAAAAGCTTGGTTTTAGATGCAGTAAAGGTAACCAGCCACATCTTCCCCCACTGAACCACGCGCTCGAGATCAGAGGAGAGAGAATCAGAGAGAACTTTGTCATTTACAGTCTTTGATGTGTTGCCGTAGATGGTCGTGTCATCAGCATAGATGTCAACGAATGATTTAAGTATGTGTTTAGGAAGGTCATTGATGTAGATCAGGAAGAGAGTTCGGCCTAGGATTGGCCCCTGAGGGACTCCAGCATTAATACTGCAGGCCTCTGATTTTTGTCCATCGACCACTACTCTTATGAGCCTATCGGAGAGAAATGATTTAATGATTGAGAAAACATCTCCAGTTATACCGTAGCTGGAAATCTTGTGAAGTAGACTCTTATGCCATACCTTGTCGAAGGCTTTTGATATGTCAAGAGCAATTGCCCTAGAAAGGAAGACTTTGTCAAGAGATTCACTAATCCTGTGAGATATAACCGTCAGCACATCTGCAGTAGGTCTTGCAGAACGGAAACCATATTGTGTGTCACTAAGAAGGTTGTTTCTGCTGAGGTAGTTGACTATTTCTCTATTTAATATGGATTCCAGCAACTTACTCATAACACACAGGAGACTTATTGGTCTGTACTGAGAGGGAGATGACTTATCACCTGAATTTTTAAATACAGAGCAAACTGATGAGGTCTTCCAGGGAGTCGGAAAGCACTTCTCTTTAAGGCAGCGCTTAAATAGTTTCGTAAGTAAGGGAGCAAGTTTTGGTTGAAGCTTTTTTAACACTATAATTGGGATGCCGTCAGCGCCATTTGCTTTACTGGAATCAAGGTTCTTGATTAGCTTAGCGACCTCATGCACGGATATTTGTATGTTACCTAGCGTGTTCTGTGTTATAGGAGGAAATATGGGGAGTTGATGGCCTTCGTCGCATAGGGTAGAATTAGCTGCGAATTTCTTAGTAAATAGTTTGGCCTTGTCTGATGCTGACGAGATGACCTCTGGTCCATTGATAATGGTTGGGATAGAACGCACACTTCTGTTCAGGATCCTATTTGTTATTTGCAAAAATTGGTGGGAACCAAGCCGCTGATCAGCTACCTTGGATTTCACAGACTGGCCATATAGCTCTCTTGCATTTTTTATTACTCTTTTACAGTGGTTGCTGGCAGTCCTGAAAGCAGCTTTAGTCTCAGTGCATCTATTACGTTGGTAGCTATGGAAAAAGTGATTTCTGTGCGCGATAGCAGCAGCACATTCTGGGGAGAACCATGGCTGGCTGTTAGGTTTTTGTTGGAATTTTTTAGATGGTATGAATTGGTCTGTGCCTACAATTAACCATTCGGTCAGATCTGATACTATAGAGGACACTTCCTTTTTAAACATGGAGTGCAGAGGTAAATCAGATATGAATGTACGGAAGCTATCCCAGTCGGCCAAAGAGTATCGATACCATATTAGTTGTTTTGGACACGCATTTCCAGAACACGTGAAAGAAGACACATGTTTTAACATGTGTATGACGTCCTGGAAAATGGGAAGTTCTCGATATAGTTAGAAACTTTAGAGTTAAGCAAGACAGTCTGAGAGAGAGTCAGAGGGAGTCTGAGGACGACAGACGATGGTCTGGAGTTGGGGATCGAACGTCTAGAAGCGAGACGGTCATCTTTGAAACATAGAATGTGAAACTTTGAATTCCTGAAAGCAAAGCCACCGGCCGGTCCATGGAAATAAACCCATCATGTGTTTTTATAAACGTCGTCTTTGTGTTGTAATTCTACCAAAAGGTAAAGTGGAAATTGTCATTATATGTCTTGTATATCATGTGTTTTAAAATGTCTTTACATACACAATGTCTCAACACTCAAAGAGCTTCTACACTTCTAAGTATGAACATTTTATATATATGAATCTCGTCATAACACGAACACAGAACGCAACAACATCTCTCTCAACAGCAACACCTCTTAATAAGACTCTCTCTTAATAAGACTCTCTGACATGCACTTTTAATAACAACAATAACAACAACAACAACAACAAGAAAAGAATAATCATAATAATAAATATGAAATATATAACAGTAATTGTTATGGTTTATCATGTGCTGCAAAATATATTTATTTCTTCATTTCTTTATCTCTGTTACTTTTCCTCTCTGTCCTGCTGTAAGAAAGTCTGTCGAGCTATTCCACAAATCGCAAAACACCATCATAAACGTTTCTATAAAATTACACGATTAAACCAGGATCTCGAATATCCAATGTGGACTCCCACTACCATGTCTCCTGCAACATTCTAACCTTCCAGAGGTTGAAACCCAATTGCAGGAGACTAACTAGACCTAGTATTCCCAAGCGAAACTGGCAGTGGCCGGACTATTTCCCTAGATTAGTTCGTAATTAAAGGATACTCTAACTTTACTTCCAAATCTGACCCCCAAGATCGCCATGGGCATGGCATATGTGCCTACATTTTAGATGGTTTTCGATATTGTAGAGAAGATCCTAAATTACCTTATATGTATTTCCAGGTTGCACTTGCTCACACTACTACGGTTATACTTGCTCTCTATCTCCCTCACAACAGCGGAGTTACTATATTTAAGAGCATATCAGAGAAAATTGATCACATCCTGTCTTCTCATCGTTCGGCGAATATTACCGTCTGTGGAAACTTCAATGATCACAATGTGGAATGGTTAACGCACTCAATCAAGACAGGGGGGGTCTGTCATTATCTCTTCATTGCTTATGACCTCACTCAGATTGCTCACGAACTCACCCGTGTGCCTTACATGGATGGTCAGTATGAAAGTTTCCTAGATCTTTTTCTTACAACTGTCCCTGAGCTATGTTCATCGTCCGTCAGTTTTCACTGGAATCTTCCGACAATTCAGTTGTATCAGTTCAGATAAAAACAGGAATGTAATAAGTCCTCAGACGTAGCTCATTATTGTACAGGGTATCGATACAATATAGCTGACTGGGTACGGTATATCGATACACTATGGCTTCCGTACATTTACATCAGATCAACCTCTGCATTCAACGTTTAAAAATGATGTGTCCTCTATAGTATCAAAACTTACAGAATTATTAATTGGAAATATAGACCGTTTCATTCCCTCAAAAAATTCCAGCAATAACCTAACAGCCAACCGTGATTTTGCTCCAGAATGTGCTGCTGCGATTGCGCACAGAAATCACTTTTTCCATTGCTTCAAACGTAATAGATGTACTGAGAATAAAGCCGCTTTCAAGACTGTCAGAAACCACTGTAAAAAGGTAATAAAGAACTCAAGAGAGTTGTATGCTCAGTCCATAGTCCAAATAGCTAAACAACGGCTTGTTTTTTTACATAGGAATCACCACTTATCAAGGGCCAGAGACCACTCGAGGATAAGGGTTAAGAGTGTACAGTAGTCAATTGGACAATATAGTAATCGTTAGTAATGGAAATTTTTTGTTTTCAGCTAGACGGGTGTTTCTTGTGAAAGTTTGGCGAGGGGAAGCATAGATTGGAGCTCACTCGAGCACTTGCCATGAAAATAACGATGAAATAGAGATAAACTCAAAACATCTCTTCTGTGAGATAGAGGTTGCAGGGAAGAGCAAAGGACATCTACGAGGCTACAAAGTCTATTTTGAACCCTATCAAGGCAGGACAAGTCCTTTCCTAACAGCTCCTGTCCAGATGTGATAAGAGTACGCTATACTTGGACGTACATGGCTCTTATATAGATATTTGCATCAGCAGTGAGATATCTACTGGATCGATAGAAGGATCCCACCATTTTCCCAGCGGCCCCGGCAACAGAATTGATGCACGTGTTCCATCTCAGATCAGGAGTAAAGGTCAAGCCTAGAAGCTTGTCAAAACATGACGCCTCCCCAAGACGAGAGCCATTCTTTTCATTTGATGCAAGATGGGAATCAGAACGTTGATGATGTAAAGATAGAAGCTTGGTTTTAGATGCATTAAAAGTAACCAGCCACTTCTTTCCCCAATGTACCACATGCTCAAGATAGGAGTTTTGGCAAATAGCGAACTGGATCCTGAACAGAGGCGTGTGCTCTATCCCAACTATCACCAATGGACCTAAGGTAATCTCGTCAGTATTAGATAAAGCCAAATTCCTCGCAAGAACTTTTCAGCTAATTCTACACCAGGCAATCAAGGCCGCTAACCCTCAGTATTTCCTCCTGTATCAGAAAACATTCTATGCAACATACTTTGTGTGCTGTGTGTGATGTTTTCAAGCTAATCAAAAACCTTTATTCCAATAAAGAAACTGGCCCTGAAAGTATTTCTATTATAGTGCTAAAAAAGCTTCAACCAGAACTAGCTCCCAGACTTACAAAATGATTTAAGCGTTGTTTTAAGGAGAATTGCTTGCCAACACCCTGGAAAACATCGGTAGTATGCCCTGTATTTAAGAATTCAGGTGATCGGCCATGTCTCTCTCTCTCAGTACAGACATATAAGTCTCCTATGTGTTAAATAAAGAAATAGTCAGACACCTTAGCAAAAGTTAACTTCTTAGTGAAATACAATATGATTTCTGTTCTGCTAGATCTACAGCAGATGTGCATAGGGTATATCGCATAGGATTAGCAAATCTCTTCACAGAGGCTTCCTTTCTAGGGCAGTTGCTCTTGACATATGGAAGGCTTTAGATAGTGTGTGACATAAAAATCTATTTCACAATATCTTCAGTTACGGTATAGCTGGAAATGTCTTCTCAATTATTAAGTCATTTCTCTCTGATAGGTTCATAAGAGTAGTGGTTAATGGGCAGTGTTAATGCTGGAGTCCCTCAGGGGTGCATCCTTGGCCAAACTCTCTTCCTTATCTGCAACAAAGATCTTCCAAATCCTATTCTTAGATTATTTGTAGACATTTATGCTGATAACACTCTCCTCTTATCTTGAACTTGTGGTACAATAGGAAAAGAGGTGGCTGCTTCTAAAACCAAGCTTCTGTCTTTACATTATCAACGCTCTGATCGCCATCTGGCATCAATTGAAAACAATAGCTTTAATATTGGGGAAGCCTCGTATTTTGACAAGTTCCTGGGCTTGACCATTTCTCTAGATATGAAATATAACACGTACATCAAATGTGTTGCCAAGATCGCTGGGAAATTGGTGGGATCCTTCTATTGATCCAGTAGATATCTCACTGCTGATGCAATTCTCTACCTATATTAGAGCCTGATACGTTCAAGGACGGAGTACGCTTGTCACATCTGGGTAGGAGCTTCTAGAAAAACCTTATCCCGCCTTGACAGAGTTCAAAAAAGGCTTCGTAGCCTAGTGTGGGATACCCCTTTTCCCTTCCTTGTAACCTCTTTCTCACAGAAGAGACTCGTCTATCTGAAAATACTATCAACAATTTCCCCCATTCTTTATCCGTGTCTAAACCTTAACGTCGAGTCCATAAACAAAGCTTCTTTCTTAGAATTGCACACCTGTCGAAATCTCGAAAACGACACTGCAACTACCAAATTTTGTTGTTTTTTCATAGTATTTACGGGTGGGAATCCTGAGAGCGATTATTAAAGTAACATTGCAAGCAAATTTTGTGACAATCTCACTTACAAAATTGGGTGTCTATTCCGAAAGCTGTTCTAAACATAGGGAGGTTGGTGGTGTCTATTCCAACAGCCGAATTAAATTTTTTACCACCGGGAAACATCGATGAACGGGTCCTTCCAGAAAGAATTGATAAATAGCTTAAGTAACTTACTTCAATTTAAGTTTGAATTCTAAGAGAAATCTTCATACACGGAAATCGCATTTAATTTATGAAAAAGAATATTAAAGAAAATTTGAAGAATTCATGCAAAAAATCTTTTTCCCGATATTATTCTGTTTCAGCTTCGTTAAACGTCTTTTCAAGTATATCTGTAAACTATATAGTTAAAAACCACTTACAACGATAAAAAATATAGATTAAACAATTCTACAGAAACTAAGTCCGTAAGATTGGGTCTGATTCCAAGAGAGTCACTATTTGTAGGCTTTGTTGGTTTCCGTTAAATCAAAATAAAACATAAACATTCGTCTGATTTACATTCAGACAGTTGTGCTATTTTTTGTGTTTTGTTTCCATTAGTTTACATATAATTAAGGACAATAAAATCATCTTGACATTTTATGAGATGAAACTGTCTAGCATTTAAAGTACCGCAAATTGTCTTATTATCATATATATTTTCTGCTTGATTAATGCCAAGTGACATATATGAGAATATTAATTGCTCTTTCAAGTTATAGCTGTCTTAAGTAGCCAGACTGGTTCAGTAAAATATAGATGACAGCCATGTTTTTTTTAATTGCAAATTTGTTGGTAGGGAAAAAGATACCTGCCCAGAAGCAGACTTCTATAAAGATACGTTTCTCCAACATTTTACTTTAGGGAATTTAAAACTTAAGTGTTAGTGAAAGAAGTGAATCAAGGTGTTGGAATATGAATAGACTTTCTTATAACATGAATATGACAAAATATAAATTTAGAATCCAATTAATAAAATAAAACATAAACGATAAAACTTAACAAGTAATTTTTTTATTACATTTTCACCCCAAACAAGGCACATTGCCACTTTGGTGTAGGGGGATACTATTAGGGACACAGACTACATGGGTACTAGGTGGGGAGTAGGGCAGAAAGATGTCGATTCAGGTTACACTTGAACTTCTCCATATCAGTAGAGTTGGAGAAGCAGGAACCTGGCAAGGAGTTCCAAAGACTAGCGGTTCTGGGGAAGAAACTACTGGAGTAGAAGGCTCTCTTACATCTAGGGATCTCTACTGCGAATGGGTGGGATTGTACTACTTGTCGGGTTTGTTGGGGGGTATTTACGTAGAGGGGGTGCTTGTAGCTCCTCGGAACATACACCGTTCAAGTACTTGTAGAACAGGCAGAGGGACGCTACACTGCGTCGATGGGACAGAGGCTGAAACTTAGATGACAGTTCATGACCTATCAGGTTGGTGACTCTCTTTTTAACCATGTCTAGGAGTGAGAGACTAGTAGCAGATATACCAGCCCAAATATGACAACAATACTCCATACATGGGCGAATGGTGGCCTTATAGAGGTACAATATACTTTCGGGCGTTAGTATCTTTCTAGCACGGTAGAGAGAACCTACCTTTTTCGCAGCAGTCCTGGCAATGCTCGCAATGTAATTGTTCCAACTCATGTTTCTTGTGAACGTTAGGCCGAGGAGTTTAAAAGATGTGCTTTCAGATAAAGAGCTTTTGCTATTGGTGGTAGAGAAGGTTTCTTGTAGTTATTGAAGTAAACAAGTTTAGTCTTGGCAGCATTGAAAGTGACCATCCATTTTTGCTCCCATTCCACTACAGATTGGAGGTCATCCTCTAGTGTTTCTTCCATTTCTTTAGATATGTGTTCATTTGTTTTCCTGTCGTGCCTGTTATAGAGTGTGGTGTCATCAGCATATATACCCATCTCACAGACAATTTTATCAGAGAAGCCATTTATGAATATTAGGAATAATAGAGGTCCAAGGATAGATCTCTGAGGCACTCTCGCATTTATATTATATTGTTTAGATGTACGGTCATCGAGGACAACCTGGATTTTTCTCATATATAAAAAGGATTTAATTATGTTAGGTATTCTTCCAGTGATACCGTATCATCTGATTTTCCTGAGAAGACCTTCGTACCATACCCTGTCAAAAGCTTTAGATATATCTAGAGCTAGCACTCTACCTCCTCTGCTTTGTCACTTGAATTGTACATACGCTCAGAGATTAGAGTTAGAATGTCTGCTGTGAATGGGTTTGCCTAAATCCATATTGTTGGTCGGTCAGTAGTTTAGCATCTGTAAGGTGATATACTAGAGCTTGGTTAATTATGGACACAAATATTTTGGTGAAAAGTGGGAGGAGGCTAATGGGGCGGTAATTTGCTGGGTCAGTTCTTTCACCAGAATTCTTGAAAACTGGTACCACAGAAGCAGTTTTCCAGCAGGCAGGAAAACAACATTCATTAAGGCATTTGTTGTAAAGTTTGGACAGGATTGGAGCTACTTCAGCGGAGCACTTTTTTAATAGCACAACCGGGATGAGATCAGGTCCACATGTAATGCAGATATATAGGGCAATATAATCAATTAAACATAGGAGGAAGCGTAAAGATGGGTTTGTAAGAGTGACCTGGCAAGGCTACAGGGGAGAAAACTGAAGAAAAAAATCTGAATCTGCGAGCCAGGATAGTATATATACAAATGTAGGCAAACTAAGGCATATATCATTGGTTTAAAATATAGGTTAATTTTTTACCAATTGTAATATAATTTTAACCATAGAATAGTATTATAATTTACAAAAAACCTGCAAATGTTCATATAGTTTTGTTCCATAGAAACCAATATATATATATATATATATATATATATATATATATATATTTTTTTTTTTTTTTTTTTTACACAGTGATCACCACTTATCAAGGCCCGGAAGCCACTCAGGGATAAGGGTTATTGTAAGTACATCACGTTAGTGAGGAAATTTTATGAAGTGTTTAATTAGGGGGGCGGTTCATTAGGAATTTGTTAACATTAGACTTGAAGACATCCAAGTTGTAGTCCGGAGGGAAGCAGGCAGACGGAACAGAGTTCCACAGGCGTGCAGTTCTAAGAAAGAAGCTTTGCTCATGAAATCCGCGTTTTGATTTAGGCACAGATATAGAGTGGGGGAAATTTTTCACAGTGGATTCAGCTAGACGGGTGTTTTTCGTGAAAGATTGGCGAGGGGGGACCAGGGATTGGAGTTCAGACGAGCACCTGCCATGAAAATAACGATAAAACAAGGATAGGCTCGCAACATCTCTTCTGTGGGAGAGGGGTTGCAGGGTAGAGAAAAGGGCATCCCCCACTAAACCACGAAGTCTATTTTGTACTCTGTCAAGGCATGATAGGCTGTTTTTGGCAGCTCCTGCCCAGATATGGCAACAGTATTCCATCCTTGGCCGTACTTGGCTTTTATATAGATAGAGAATTGCATCAGTAGTGAGATATCTTCTGGAGCGGTAGAAGGATCCCACCATCTTTCCTGCGACCTTGGCAACAGACTTGATGTACGTGTTCCATTTCAGATCAGGAGTAAAGGTCAAACCCAGAAGCTTGTCAAAACACGGGGCCTCACCCAGACGAGAGCCATCCATCACAATTGATGCCAGCTGGGGATCAGAGCGTTGATGATGTAAGGATAGGAGTTTGGTTTTGGATGCATTAAAGGTAACAAGCCACATCTTCCCCCACTGAACCACGCGCTCGAGATCAGAGGAGAGAGAATCCGAGAGAACTTCATCATTTACAGCCTTTGATGTGTTGCCGTAGATGGTCGTGTCATCAGCATAGATGTCAACGAATGATTTAAGTATGTGTTTAGGGAGGTCATTGATGTAGATCAGGAAGAGAGTTGGGCCCAGGATTGACCCCTGAGGGACTCCAGCATTTATATTGCAGGCCTCTGATTTTTGTCCATCTACCACTACTCTTATGAGCCTATCAGAGAGAAATGATTTAATGATTGAGAAAACATTTCCAGTTATACCGTAGCTGGAAATCTTGTGAAGTAGACCCTTATGCCATACTTTGTCAAAGGCCTTTGATATGTCGAGAGCAATTGCCCTAGAAAGGAAGCCTTTGTCAAGAGATTCACTAATCCTGTGGGATATAACCGTCAGCACATCTGCGGTAGATCTTGCAGAGCGGAAACCATATTGTGTGTCACTAAGAAGGTTATTCCTGCTGAGGTGGTTTACTATTTCTCTATTTAATATTGATTCCAGTAACTTACTCATAACACAGAGAAGACTTATTGGTCTGTATTGAGAGGGAGATGACTTATCACCTGAATTCTTAAATACAGGGCAAACTGAGGAGGTCTTCCAGGGGGTCGGAAAGCACTTCTCCTTAAGGCAGCGCTTAAATAGTTTCGTAAGTATGGGAGCAAGTTCTGGTTGAAGCTTTTTTAACACTATAATTGGGATGCCATCAGGGCCAGTTGCTTTACTGGAATCTAGGTTTTTTATTAGCTTGGCGACCTCATGCACGGATATTTGTATGTTACCTTGCTTGTTCTGTGTTATAGGAGGAAATATGGGGAGTTGATGGCCTTCGTCGCATAGGGTAGAATTAGCTGCAAAGTTCTTTGCAAATAGTTTGGCCTTGTCTGATGCTGACGAGATAACCTCTGGTCCATTGATAATGGTTGGGATAGAACGCACACTTCTGTTCAAGATCCTATTTGTTATTTGCCAAAACTGGTGGGAACCAAGCCGCTGATCAGCTACCTTGGATTTCACAGACTGGCCATATAGCTCTCTTGCATTTTTTATTACTCTTTTACAGTGGTTGCTGGCAGTCCTGAAAGCAGCTTTAGTCTCAGTGCATCTATTACGTTGGTAGTTATGGAAAAAGTGATTTCTGTGCGCGATAGCAGCAGCACATTCTGGGGAGAACCATGGCTGGCTGTTAGGTTTTTGTTGGAATTTTTTAGATGGTATGAATTGGTCTGTGCGTACAATTAACCATTCGGTCAGATCTGATACTATAGAGGACACTTCCTTTTTAAACATGGAGTGCAGAGGTAAATCAGATATGAATGTACGGAAGCTATCCCAGTCAGCCATAGAGTATCGGTATACAGTACGGTGGAGGGGTACGTCTGATGGCTTCTTACATTTTGTTTTTATCTTAACTGATACGACGGAGTGGTCGGAGGATCCTAAAGGAGAATGAACGGTACATGAACATAGCTCAGGGGAAGTTGAAAGAAAAAGGTCTAAGAGGCTTGCATATTGATTGGGTGTATCGGGCACACGGGTGGGTTCACGAACAATCTGAGTGAGGTCATAAGCAATGGCAAAATCATGACAAAACCTCCCCTCATCATCTGTCTTATTTGAATGGGTCAGCCATTCCACGTTATGGACGTTGAAGTCACCACAGATGTAGATGTTAGCCGAGGGATGTGAAGACAGTATGTGGTCTATTTTCTCAGATATGCTCTTAAAGATAGTAACTCCGCTGTTGTGGGGCCTATAGAGGGCAAATATAAATACAGTGGTGTTAGCAAGTGCAACCCTGAAGCACATATAGGGTAAATTAGGATCTTCTCTAGAGATATCCCTGCCACATGGGAAGCCATCCTTAATGTAGGCACATATTCCATGCCCATGGCGATCTTGGGAGTCAGATTTAGCTGTTAAATTGGAGTATCCATTAATTATGAACTCATCTAGGGAAGTGGTCGGCCCTATTCCAGTTTCACATAGAAATAATATGTCCGGTTTCGTCTCCTGTAATTGGGTTTCAACCTCTGGAAGGTTGGAACGTAGACCCCTGATATTGGAGAAGGAGACCTGGTAGTAGGGGTCTACGCTGGAAGATGGGGTTCTAGGTTTAATCGAGTTTTTATTCTGGAGATATTTCATGTTGAGGTTTTGGGATTTGTGGAATAGGTCGGCATACTTGGTTAGAGCAGTACAGAGAGGGAAAGTAAGAGAGAAAAAGACAGGAAATTTTTTTTTTTTATTTGTAGCACACGAAAAGGTAAAGTCGTAACAATTACCCACTAGTATGGCATCGAGAGGCCCCACCAGAGACTACTGCATGGTCCAGATCCACTCACCAAATGGCAATACAGCAGTCCCAGTACTTTGCGCCTGCTGATAGGACAGCCTCCTTAGTGGTTAATCCAAGGTTCGGGTCCCTGACTATCAGGCGGATAACGTCAGCCCAGACAAAACGTTTACCTCCAGCACCCTTACTAGTGACATGGCAACAAGGACAGACAAAGACAGAAAAATATCCGACATCTCAGACTACTGGTCACCAAGTAGTACCGACCTTTAAGCAGCTTTTTCTTCACCCTTTGTCAGAAACATCACTCATTGAATGAGGACTGAATGACAAAATAGGAGAAGCGAGAGTTACTGGAGCTGCCGATAACACATCCACTGTATTATCTACTCTCCATTTAAAAAAAAAAAAAAAAAAGGGGGGGAGGAGAAAGGGGAATGGGTACAAGTGACTTATATCTAAGTAGTAAGTCCGATGCGAACTTAATAATTCATGACACTTTTGGTGATAATCTCCCCTCCCATATTAATGGGTGGACGTTTGTCGGTTATCTATCTAGTTTGAATCATTAAAGTTTCATCTTATAATTAATTAAAATCCAATAATTAACTATTATCAATTTGTAAAGACTGCTTAATATTAATTTACATTAGAGTTTAAATAATTATTCAAGGTTTAGGAGGTCCGTTTTCATGAGTGACTTTCTTTGCACTGTATTATATTTCGAATGTACTTGAACATAAGGCTAACTATATAAGGTAGGATTCGAAGACAAGAAGAAAGAATTTTCAATACAGGCAAGCTTGCAGTAATAGTATATATTAAGTATACTACTTAAATAAAGTCCTAAGTTTATCTACTCTAGAGAATAATTTCCGACATTTTTTTTTTCGTTAGTTGCCGGCATTTTGATTGTTTGTTTTCATCGTTCAGCTTTGTAGCAGGAGGGGGGACGGATAAGACGGAATACAGACAAAAAGACAGGAGAAATACAGACAGAATACATAAAACACGAAAAGTAAATTTAAAACAATGTAACAAAACATTTAGGATTAGTTTAGAAAAAAAAATAAAAAAATAAAAATAAAAAATAAAAATACTTAACGTTTTTGCACTAGAGATTCCGCCAGCGGTTTTTTTATCAACTGTTAGCTAGCATAGGGCTTACTAGAGTGACAGGAGATTTCTACTTCCGGATGACTTGGTCGAGTGCCTATCTATAAAATAAAAGTCGTAACGCTTCTATGTGTAAACAATATCTAATTTACATTTTTTTTTTGTTAAATAAAAAAAAAAAAAAAAAAAATTCTAGCTTTTTTTTTTATAAAGTCCTAAGTTTATCTACTCTGGAGAATAATTTCCGGCATTTATTTTTCGTTAGTTGCCGGCATTTTGATTGTTTGTTTTCATCGTTCAGCTTTGTAGCAGGAGGGGGGGACGGATAAGACGGAATACAGACAAAAAGACAGGAGAAATACAGACAAAATACATAAAACACGAAAAGTAAATTTAAAACAATGTAACAAAACATTTAGGATTAGTTTAGAAAAAAAATAAAAAAATAAAAATAAAAAATAAAAATACTTAACGTTTTTGCACTAGAGATTCCGCCAGCGGTTTTTTTATCAACTGTTAGCTAGCATAGGGCTTACTAGAGTGACAGGAGATTTCTACTTCCGGATGACTTGGTCGAGTGCCTATCTATAAAATAAAAGTCGTAACGCTTCTATGTGTAAACAATATCTAATTTACATTTTTTTTTTTGTTAAAAAAAAAAAAAAAATTCTAGCTTTTTTTTTTATAAAGTCCTAAGTTTATCTACTCTAGAGAATAATTTCCGACATTTATTTTTCGTTAGTTGCCGGCATTTTGATTGTTTGTTTTCATCGTTCAGCTTTGTAGCAGGAGGGGGGAGACGGATAAGACGGAATACAGACAAAAAGACAGGAGAAATACAGACAAAATACATAAAACACGAAAAGTAAATTTAAAACAATGTAACAAAACATTTAGGATTAGTTTAGAAAAAAAAATAAAAAAATAAAAATAAAAAATAAAAATACTTAACGTTTTTGCACTAGAGATTCCGCCAGCGGTTTTTTTATCAACTGTTAGCTAGCATATGGCTTACTAGAGTGACAGGAGATTTCTACTTCCGGATGACTTGGTCGAGTGCCTATCTATAAAATAAAAGTCGTAACGCTTCTATGTGTAAACAATATCTAATTTACATTTTTTTTTGTTAAAAAAAAAAAAAAAAAAAAAAAAATTCTAGCTTTTTTTTTTTATAAAGTCCTAAGTTTATCTACTCTAGAGAATAATTTCCGGCATTTTTTTTTTTCGTTAGTTGCCGGCATATATATATAATTATAAAACTCAAATGACCTTATAACGAGTGATGTAACCCACTTTCCAGTTTACGAAATCCGGTTGCGCATGCGCGCATAAATACTAACCCATAACAACGTAAGCAAATAAAAACAAATCGCTTCTTTTGCAGATTTTGAGATGCGCACTGAAATATTAACGTTATTATTTCGAAATCATTATTAAACATAGGAAGAGCGGGGTGTTTTGCAACTATTCTTTATTTTAATTATACTGTCTCTATTTTCTTACAACTAAACAACTTTAACCCGTTGACAAACATAAGAACAATTAGTGTAAAACCAAGACTACTACTACTACTACTACTACTACTACTACTCTCTATCCGTCCCTTTTCCTTCATTCCTTCCTTTCTTCTTTTTTATTTTTTGTTTACATTTCTAGATACAAAAGAGTTGTGCGAGAACGATGAATTTGTTGACACATTTACTAATCTGTTTCAATATTATTTTTATTTTATTTCATTTATTTAGTAATATTTTTTTGCTTCAGGTTTTACTAATTTTTTTTTTTTTTTTTAGATTTTAAGTTTCTATAACTTTTTTGAAGGATTCCAATATGGGTTTTTCATTCTTATATTTCTCATCGGTATGTTCATGTGCGTTTTGCTGCTAAATGACTTTCGTCAGCGTTCGATTCGTAGGAAAATCATGTTTAATTTTCGGTTTTTGAGCGATTATTCGGAAAAATAGGTAACTTTACACGAATAGGGAGGATTTTCTTTTCGTGTTTGAATGATCCGTTTCATTTTAATATACTTTCATAAAAATGTTTACGTTATGTCAAAAAAAAACTATTTTATTTACGTCACAAGTGCCACGCTCATACATGAATTCCATAGCTAATATAACATACTGACCCAACGGGTCACGGATAGTATAGTATATATATATATATATATATATATATATATATATATATATATATATATATATATTGGCAATTTCATAGGTTCGAAATCTCAGTGACTGTTGATCAGAATTTAACAAAGAAAACCGTTTGCAAGCTCATGACCTGAATTGTGTAGGGGCTATATGACATTTGCCATTATGATCGCATATTAACAGGATCATCCATCACTAACAGAGCCTATTTTTGACACTTTTTACAGCCATAACATATTTTAATCATATTCATTTGCTTTCCTAGTTTTTCCTATAAATTACAAAATATCTTATATTTTCCCAAAACCCCTATCTTTGATGGTGCTATGGTTTAAAATGATCTGAAGTAACAACAGAGGGAGACTTGAATCCAATTATTTCTCCTATGTCATATCTCCCTTCTTTGGTTATCATACATAAAGTACATCTCCCAGTGTATAAGTATTATTTGGTACTGGAGATATTCATAACCGTGCCACATTTCCAAAAGAGGGGAGATATAACATGTGAAAGACATTTGGAATCAAGTCTTCCCTTGTTTTGTTTCAGATAATTTGAAACCATAGCAGCAAGTTTTAGTCTCCCCTTTATCAAGACCAGAGGTGTGGGGGGATCTCTCTCTCTCTCTCTCTCTCTCTCTCTCTCTCTATATATATATATATATATATATATATATATATATATATATATATATATATATATATATATATACGGTAAAAATGTCAGAGGATAAGTTGGCCGAAATGTGGTGAAACAACATCTATGAAGATGAGGATAACAGTTCGCAAAAGAAGTAATACACTGTTGTGGGGTACAAATCACCCCTATTTCAGAACTAAGTGGAATCAACCAGTCCTATGAATACCACTGGTTTCAGAGAAAAAAATGGAGACATCCATGCCATGTTTAACCGCATGCTACGAAAACGTTCTTCACATACCACTTTTGTGGCTCCTGTATTCCTTATGATAAATACATATTATATTTTATACACTTTACACTATTTGTAGTTTCTTTCATTTGTAACCCCTAGCAGGGGTCTACAACATATACTTAGTGTCTGGTTGACGAGAACGATTCAAGAATTCCAGGATCAATCTACAATAATTGCTAACAACAACTGAATGACGAACATTCGGGCAATGAATTAACTCTAAAAATAAAACAGCCATTATAAGACAGCATTTGACAACCAAAAGGATTTAAAAAAAGTAACACGCGAATATTCGAAATAATTTTTTCTACACTCGGGGGAAATTCGAAACTTCAAAAGTATTTATTTTTCAAAATTTCGGTGATAAACTACTTGTCTGCATTGGGGAAAAAACCAACATTCGAGCGTAAAAATCCACAAATACGGGATAAAAACGATTGAAAAAAGGACAACAATTCTTGCCGAAAAAAAGTATTTTACAAAGACGTCGCCAAAAAGCCTTATCTTGCTGTTAAAAACGCTAATAAAGCCGTAAACTACGAGCTGAAACAGAATTCATAAGACAAATTGCGTGGATAATTATTACTACTGAATTAACGAGACCAAGTTTTCAATAAGTACAAAAAAAACTGTTTCCTTATAAAAAGCATGTCTTGCTAATACGTCCTTTGGTTAAAAGGCATTAGAGTTGGAAAAAGTAAAAAACGCTCCTGCAAAAGTAAATGATATATTTTATTTTATTGGCTAAAGCGAGTAGTTGTACAAATTAAAAAAAGACTTCACTTTGAATCAGATTAAAATAAACTTTGCACTGGTTGACAAGACTGCACGTCGAAGAGGAAAATAGAAAGGATTTAGTTAAGCACGAAAAATAAAGTGTTAACGAAAAAAGGCCATTCTTTTTCGCACAGAGATCAAAATCAATACCAATATTAAATAAATGCTATAAACTCTCTTTCACAGATAAGTAACTTTTTTCTTTTATAAGGAAAAAGAGGAATAAAATATGTAGGATCAACAAGGAATTGGACCCAGTACCTATACGTTACGAAAATGTAAAAATGACAAGTGAAATCTACTGTTTTCTGTATGAATGCAAACGGCGAATTATTTTTCTCAGAGAAATTGTCACACGAGGAAATAAATATATGAAAGAAACATTCGTTAAATAACAAACCGCGAATTTTGTAAAGTTTTTTTCTATAGAGTTGGTAATATAGGAAAAGTAAATCAACGAATTGTGTTGTTTTGTCATATTAATTCCATACCGTCTTAAAAAATGGACAAGTTTGCAAAACAAATTTTTGAAATGGTGAAATTCCAACAAAGTCAACAATTAGAACTTGGAAAAAAGTTCAGAGAAGAGCAATTGGCAATACAGAAACAAAACAAAGAGAAGAGCAATTGGCAATACAGAAACAAAACGAAGACAAACAGTTAAATTTAATAAAATATCTCGAAGAAAAAGGAGGAAGAGAAAATAAAGAAATGAACGAACAAATATTGGAAAAGCAGTTAGATTTAATGAAATTCTTCGACGAAAAATAGGAAAGAGATAGGAAAGAAATGAATGAAAAAATATTGGAATTGAAAAAATTACATTTAGAGCAACAAAACCAGTCAGATAAATAATGGATTTGATAACTCGAGTTTTAGTGAATAAGGATAGCGGAGAAGAAACCAGCACGGCCTTTTCCCAAAATGCGATCTGGTCAGTTATTGATACATTTCACTATGCTCCTGAGGAAAACCTTACGTTTGAGGCATATTTCAGAAAATTTGAAGAACTTTTAAAAATTGATTGCAGTGCATGGACTGATCAAAAGAAGGTGTGTTTATTGCTATAGAAGTTAGGTACATCCGAACATAACAATTTCATGAACTATATTTTACCAAGAAAAACCAACGAATTGTTGTTTGACGAGGCAGTCAAACTATTAATGGAGTTATACTGTCCAAAAAGAAACCTTTTCATAATAAATGGAAATGCACGAATCTTATACGTAAGGAGAGTCAGGACTATACGTTTGCGTCTATAGTTAATAAGCAATGTGACGATTTCAAATTGTCGTCATTAACGGCAGACAATTTCACATGCTTAATATTCATACAAGGTTTGATAGCCAAAAAAGACGGCGATATAAGACGTCGTGCTCTAAATAAATTGAAATTAGAACCTGATTTGACGCTTCAGAAACTGGCTGAAGATTGTCAGCGGTTCGTGGCAATGAAGCAAGATTCCCGAAACAGAGAAAACAAGTATTGCGCATATAAAAAATACGCTTCAAAAACAAAGGAAACCCGCTCGCCAGCAATTACCAACGAAGAGGCAAAAAGAACCGTTTACCAAATTATCAGGATAGACAAAATCCTAGGACCCCTGGTGGAGGACCTCATTAGTACAATGGATGTCAGTACCAAAGGAAAATAACATGTGATCTATGAAAGCGACCAGGGCACAAGGCCTCATATTGCAGAGAAAATGTAGTAAAAAAAGAGCTACGTAAAAACTGCAAAAATGGACCCTTCACCAACAGAGAACACAAGGAAGTATGTTACGGTGAGAATCAGAAATAAAGAGGTAAAACTGCAGCTCGATTCAGGGTGGGGTTTATCAATTATAAATTTTCACACGTGGAAGAGAATACGATGATTAATTTTCACACGTGAAAGAGAATACGATGACAAAGACGAATAAAGTCTCAAGATCGGTAACTGGTGAAAAAATAAATTTTGAGGGTGAGCTAGTTATTAATGTGCCACTAAAAAGAACGACAAAAAGCCAAAAGTGTTCGTTCTAACGAACGCAACGAACTTATTCGGGACCGATTGGATTCAGGAATTTGAATCATGGGACTCGCTAATGAGTGATTTTTGCCACAAAGTCGCAAACCTAACGACCGAAGCCGAAAAACTAAAAAAGGATCTAAAAAAAATCTTTCCCAAGTGTTTTCTCCGAAAAGCTTGGATGCTGCACAAAGATAAAGGCGAGATTCGAATTGCTGGACGAAGCAAAACCAATATTCAAAAAGTCATGAAGCGTACCGTTCGCTTTGAGGGAAAACATTGAAAAAGAATTGGAAAGACTAGTTGACACTGAGATTTTAACCCCTATTCACTATAGTGAATGGGAATCCCCCACTGTATACGTGAAATAAAAATCTAAAGAGATTAGGTTATGCGCGAACTTTTCGACCGGACTGAATGCGGCACTCAAGGACCATCAGTATCCGCTAATAATCTCAGACGAAATATTCGCTAAGTTAAATGGCGGAAAATATTTTCCCAAAATAGACTGAAGCGAGGCGTACCTACAAATACCAGTAGAAGAAGATAGCTCGAAATTTTTGTGTATCTCAACGCGCAAAGGATTTTATAAATGCAATACATTAGCATTTGGTATAAAAGTAGCACCTGCAATTTTCCATCAGGTAATTGATACTTTGCTAAGCGGTTTGGATTTCGCAATAGGCTATCTGGGCGATATTCTTATGCGTAGTCAAAATGTCGAAAAATATAAAGATCATGTATTTTAAGTGTTTGGCAGAATAAAAGAATACGGCTTCACATTGAAGGGAATAAAATGCGATTTTTTGGAGCAAATTAGATACCTGGCTCATATCATAGATAAGGACGGGAGGAAACCCGGTCCAGACAGGTACATAGCAATAAAAGACATGACAGAACCTCATAATGTAACTACATTGCAGAGTTTTTTAGGGCTCGGGAATATCAGGCGTTCATTAAGAACATGCATGAATTGCGTGCGCCGTTGATTGTACTATTAAAAAAGGTCAAAAAATGGGACTGAACGCCTGAGTGCCAAGCAGTGTTTAAGAAATTAAAAGATGTATTAACGTCAGATTTATCCCTGACTCATTTCGATCCGAAACAAGAGATTATTGTCGCAGCTGACGCAAGTTCTTATGGGATCGGGGCGTGCATTCTACACAAGTGGGCCCACTAAGCTGATCACCCATGCGTCAAGAACTTTACTTCCTATGGAGAAAAATTATGCCCAAATCGAAAACGAATCACTGGGGATCATATTCGGTCTTACAAAATTCCACCGTTTTTCACACGGTCGTAAGTTTAAATTGCAAACTGACCATAAACCGCTTATAACCATCTTTGGCTCTAAACAAAATCTGTTAACTTACACAGCCAAAGATAAGGGACCATTCTACTGAATTACGATTTCATTATGGAATTTCTTACATCTGCGAAGTTAAGTTACATAGACGAATTGTCGCGATTAATCCCGAAATCAAGAGAAACGCTAGAAGACACAGTAATAGCGTCACTACAAAGTGAAAAGGACTAGACACAAATACTATGTAATACGACTAAGGAACTACCAGTCACTTTGGAAGATATAATAAGGGAAGCTGAAGAAGATAGTTTCATCAAAGGAATGAAACAAAGAATCAAATCGGATGAATCGGCGGTGGACGCTTATTCTATGTGCAATGAGATACTGTTGTACCGAGAAATCCCAGCTACACTACAAAAGAAAATTCTAATGGATTTTCATACGGGGCACCCTGAGGTTCTACATTTACTGGAAGAGTATGGACACTGATATAGAAGGCACGGTAAAGTCGTGTAATGGATGTGCATTGGCTGCAAAAGCACCCCAAATACAATTTAGCCCGTGGCCTAAAGTGGACCACCCATTGCAAAGATTACAAGTCGATTACGCAGGCCCACTGAATGGAAACTATTATCTAATAGTGGTAGACAGTTTTTCAAAATGGGCTGAGGTATTTCGATGTAAAAGTCTAACAACGGATTTTACAATCAGTGCTCTTCACGAATTGTTCGCTAGGTTTGGTGTGGTTGACTGCCTAATGCCCGACAATGGCACACAATTCACTTCAGCACATTTTAAAAGCTTCCGCGAGGATTTTCAGGTTAACCACATAACGACGCCAACCTATCATCCCCGATTGGACGGTCAGGCAGAGAGTATTGTAAACCCGTTGAAAAGAGCCCTGAAGAAGACTAAAGGAACGCCCTCAGAAAAGGCGTTACAACAGTTTTTACAAGTTTACAGAATTAGGCCAAATGAAATGACTGCATCGAAGATGTCACCGACAGAGTTAATGTTCGCGAGGAAAATTAGACCGATCTTCGAGAAACTTTTACCAAAACAGGTGAAATCACCAAATACTATAGTTCCTAAAAAACATATTTACCTGGTGAAAAGGTATTTTTCTAGGTACACAAAAGTAATAGCACGATGTGGGAACTAGGAAAGGTCCAGAAAAGGATCGGGCGGATGGTCTACATTATCGAAGGTCCAATATTTACGCGCAAGGAAAATTTAAACCAATTTCGGAAACGTATAACTGATGACGAAAGACAGCCGCCTGCTGAACAAGAAGTAATGGACCAGATATATGACACGTTCGACTTGGTGACACCACAAGCAGCCGGACAACGCCGGTCCTTCAGGAAAATGAAAATGACCGACCCGATAGAGATCAACCCCAGGAAAAAGAACTATACGATCATCCTAGGGGGAATGAAAAGCTCGGAAGGGGGATGTTTCAGAACTACAACGTCCTATGTATACCACTGGTTTCAGAGACTAAACGGAGACATTCATACCATGTTTAACCTCATGCTACGAACACGTTCCTCTCATACCATTTTAGTGGCTCCTGTTTTCTTTTTGATAAATACATATGTTTTATACACTTTACACTACTTGTGGTTTCTTTCATTTGTAACCCCTAGCACGGGTCTACAACATATACTTCGTGTCTTTGTTAATAATTCATGCATTATCAAAAGTGTTATTACATTTCGTAGATGAACGTTTACAGCTGAATCATTGAATCTACTTTGAATCGTTTAATACGTCTTCAAGGTAAACGCTGAACTTTGGGCAGCCAATTCTTATCGTTTACTTCACGCAACAACCATCTTAATAATTTTTGGTCATGGCAATTGTTCTGTGTGGCAGTTGGTATGATTAGTATTCCTCCAATACACTCCAAAATATTAAATGGAGTTAGCCACAAGAAAACTTCGTGTATCATATTTTGGAACCGGTAAAGTCATACAAGTTCTCAAGGAACAATTTGTAAGTTTTTAAACAGATACGTTACCGAGCTGGCACGACACGTATTGCTTTTTCATCGATATTCGAATTGAACGTTTGACAACAATAGACTACAACTTAAAATAGTCCTCGGAATTAAGCTTGAATTCCTTCTCCAAGACGTGATGATTGCAACAGCGTGGTACACACCGTCACCGTTTGACAAGAACTTCATGTAGGTTTTCTGTTGTTCTGTGCAGATCATGACTAATAGAGTTGGATACTCTACATTATTAAGGTTAAGAAGTGGTTTTTATTAGATTTAGTAGCCTTAAACGTTCAGATATGATACCCAACGAAAGTTCCCATGTAAGCCGTTTTTACAGTCGCTACTTCGACGTCCATATCTTTCGTTTTCCAATACTTGTATTTCATGCCTAATTATTGTCACACCAAGGGTTCAAGGATTAGTAGAATGCCTTGCCAGTTTATGTATAATAAATAGCAGATATTATCGTTTACACGTTTTTCATAGTAGCCATGTTACATCTCTCTCTATCTCTCTCTCTCTCATATTAGAGATTCGTATTTCTTGTCGCACCATTTTGCAGTATTTCGTGGAATTTCCGTGAGTGAACAGTCAAAATATCAGTTTGTTGTAAATCTTAATCTTACATCTCACAGCCGTCAAAGTATTCAGTAAATCTTTTAATCGACACAAATCAGCATGTTCTTTTGTTATAATGTTCTTTTGTTATAATGTTCTTTTGTTATAATATTCTTTTCTTATAATGTTCTTTTCTTATAATTTTTTTTTCTTATACTGTTTTTTCTTATAATGTTCTTTTCTTATAATGTTCTTTTTTATAATGTTCTTTTCTTATAATTTTCTTTTCTTATAATGTTCTTTTCTTATAATGTTCTTTTCTTATAATTTTCTCGTACTTTCTATGATCTCCAACTGTAGAACTCACTAATAATACATCGAAATATCTACCAGTGGCACTTAAACCCTATTAGGTAATTCAAAAGGTTCTTAAATTACACAATGCGAACATCAAATCAAATCTCCCTGAAAAATCAAGTACATGAATTAATCGACGGTTATTTCACTGAAAAGAACAATCTATTCTTGTTATTTCAGTGTAAGTTTGAGTTTCTTTGTTAATTTATAAGATGATTTTGTGATAATGTAATATAAATGCTGATACAAAATTATTGATAGCAATACCAGAAATGTAACAAACCAAGTGATACAAATAATACCATATTACAAATGATCTGTCCTGTATTCAGTAATTCCGTTTAAGGACAGTAGAACACAAAAGCGACTCAAGACAAGAAAAACCTATGCAGTAATAGAAAAAAATCAGTTTATTAAGGTGCGTTTGCATCGTAACACATTGAGACAGTTTGCATTAACACTTTTATTTTTTGCATGAAATGATGCATCATCATCAAATCGTGTTTCGCTGATCATTTACAATTATTACAAAAATCATTGACGCTTAAAATGTGCTTCAGTTTCATCTATTTGAAATCTAATACAAGTTTTCTGGAAATATTAAAGATAATTTAATAAATCAAATTTTACGAAACATCAATTCGAAACAAGTAATAGACGATATGTGCTTTATGAAATGTTGCTATTCGTGTTTAATTATTAAACAGTTTTACATTTTATTGTCTTTAACATAACTGTACACAATACTACATATTGGGTGTGATTGAGGAACATTAAAACTGTACTTCCTGTTGGCAAATTTATCTTTTTTAAAAGAATGATAGTTATCAGCTTTTAGAATCACCTTTGTACTCATTCAACCTGTAAATGCAACTAAATAATTTGCAAAGCAAGGATGAGTCATTTATTAAATAAGAGTATCAAATATAGTCATAAACCTCCAGTAATACATTTAAAAGCCGCATTAATATAACGTATAACATTTTTACAAGAAATAGAATCTCATAATTCCTTGGATATATAAACAAATGCGAATACTTTTCTCCGAACCATATCAGACGAAAGTCACGTGTTGCATTTGAAGAGCTTTTCAATCGCCCAATTGATAACATCTCAACAAACTAATTCCAACGAGAGATTATCATGTCCATGAAGTAAATGATTTACAATATACCTTCGCAAGAGGATAGGAAGGGGAAAACTTGTTTGTTTATATCATTTGAAGTAGATAAATATGTATTAAAAATAAAACTTTAATCCTGCTTTGCTTTCTTAAAAATGATAGTATTTAAATATTTTACGATATTTTTAAGTGTTTATTATATTCTGTTTGCATCTACTTAGCTGCGCGTCTGTTGTTTTACTATGGTAACAAGTACTAAAATACACCTTTTCGTGGTATTTGATTGTTCTCAAGTATACGTATTTCCAAATACTCTTCGACATAAAGCGTCATAGTCCATGTGTTCTACTGATGTGCACTTTGCGTCTATCGAGCACGACGTTATACTAAATTCCTATATAAGCTCACTGGCATACTCAGAGTCACTCTTTAATTGCGTCCATTCATTCTTGCTTAACTTTTGTGGTGAATTTATGTTTAAAAGAATACACTTTAAATTTAGTTTCTCTTATTCTATCGCACTGTACCTACTAATAAAGATTACCGTAATGCGCATGTTTTAATTGAATTAACAATTACAGATCACATATATTTTGCAATTATATTACGTTTATACATATTACGAAACTATTATAATTAATATATTGCATAATATCGTCAAATACCCTGGTCATTATTGGCACATTTATGATACAACAATTCTCCAAAATATGTATGCGGTCTTAACTGCAATAATTACGTTTTTTATTTATACATTATAGGTGAGTAATGAAGCTAATCATTCTAAAATTAACACTATTATATAAAAATCGAGCTCCTTACTATAAACCAGTCTGATCTCAGTTGTTCCTGTTTCATGGTATCAGGCAACTAGATGCATTAAACTATTACTAAATCCAACGCCAAAATTAAACAGTTCATTTAAAGTTGTATATCTAAGGATGCCATGCACTTTAACAACTTGTCACCAACCTCGCTGTATGCAAAATCCTTTTCAATACATATACAAGATAACAGATCTTAAAAGATCTGATATTTAACATTTGATCTATTTTAAAATATTTTAATTTTTCTTGCATTGGAACAAAACACGATCTGTTAATTATTCTTCCAAAATATAATTTAAGACAAATAAAAATCACCGTCTTCTTCACTAATAAAACCAAGATTTTTCCGACGGCCCTGATATATCCAATAGGAGAAAATCCCCGCATACTTGTGTGCTCTGTAATTGTGACATATCAGGACAAAATCAGGATAACGTTCCGTTTTACGCGCTTCTTAAATTTCCCTGTATACAAGAACATTTTAACTGCTATTAGCCAGACATTTCTTTGCTAACAGCCGCAAATTAATATAATAATTTCCATTCAATCTTGTCCTTCAAGAATCCGATTCTAATTTATCAATAATACACACATTGCATTAAATATATCATGATGAGGCATGGTATAAAATCTTGTTAAAAGTTAATATCAAAGTAATATAAAAAACATAATTGTATACGGATAACTATTTATATGAAACAAACTTCTTCAGAAAATAATGATTCTGATACGCTCATCTTTATTTAAACGATCACGTTTTAACAATATCATACAGATAACAAACAATGCAACTGAAAATTGTCTATGAAACATGAAAAAGCAAGAAAATTAAACTCATCCTGTTTTTTTTTACAGTAATTACTTGAACTTTCATTTATTTCAAGAATCCACGCTAGTTATTTAAATTACGCTGTTATCTTTCCCTTGATTGTTTTGTTTTTAGCTTTTGTTTTTATTAGTTTTATTAGTTCTATTAGTTTATTCATGTTTTTATTTTCAGTTTGATTTGCTGTGTGATTTTTTAACAAGTTCTATGAATTCACAAATGTGTGAAATCACATCATGCCTGTTTTCTCTGTATATTTTTCTATATTCATTGATCTTTCTTAATCTTTAGAAATTCCTTTTTATTTCTTTTGCTTCTTTTATGTTCTTTGTATTTTCCTCAACATTATCGAGCTTGTTAACGTATACGCGTAATTTTAAATTGGATATTTATTTACAAAATAGAAATTTCTTGCTCATTTCCTATCTCGTCTACATTTTAATTTTTCTGTTGTCTTTCTTTGCAGAAAACGCGATTTAATTGACATATATTAAACGAACACGAAATAACCATATATGTTATGATGATTCATAGTTTTACAGATGAAAACCACAATGTTCCCGACTGCGATTTATGTTACCGACCGGAAGTGGCCTATACGTTTCCAAACAATCAATTACTTTTCATATTAAATACAGCAACTTACTCACCTGTTTCTTGACTAAATGTTAGTGCTTTATCGGCACAAAATATATCTACACCTGTGTTAAAATAGTAGCCGAAGGCATGTGCCACTGGTAGAAAAGGTAACGGAGACTTATCTGGCGCTTATGATTATATAAAAATAATTGGAAGAAGTCATTTAGTTTTAGGGTAGAACGCGTCAACGAAGTGTATAATAACGTTTTTCATATCTTATAAGGGTTAATTAAATAAATTTGACAAATCGTTATCTGTTGTACTTTATTTTCTCCTATTCGTGAAATACAACAAAAACTCAGACATAATTCTTACATGACGACGAATCAGTTTTCTGTTCATTGTTTATGAGGAGGTATAATAACAGCTATCGTAAAATCAGTAGTAATATTAAAATAGATCTGCCATGGTTATTTGTTTTCTGAATATCAGCCCTATCGTACAGATTAGCGATCGTATAAAATACATTGAAATCTTCTATATTGGATAACGTATTATTATGATGTTTACGCTTTTGTATTTCTATTTGTATCTTTCGCAAAGGGTTAGACACACAGTCAAGTTTGTATCTCTGGTAAAGGAGTCTCATGCGAGTAGCTAAAAACTAATGTAACAAATAAAGGATTTGTGCCAGTAGAGCCTCTAGAAGTGGATAGAAATTTACTTCAGACTGACAGAAAAAACACAGCTCCTGAAATGTCCTTTACAACATACGAGTAACTTTGAGTTCGTATGGCATTAAAACAATCTCTAATAAAAATAAAAACAAAAATAAGTGTTAAAATAAAAAAAAAATATTTGATAAATATTCCGCATCGGTATGATTTTACATACAAATTTCATGAAATAAATTTGCATTACCGGAAATAATTATTTAATCAATTGAGGCATTAGTCACAAATTGTTTAATTCATTGTATTTGTTACCAAATACTATTGTAAAACCAATTAATATTTTCTAGGGATTATAAACTTGTTAAGGATTTGAAATTTCAGAACATTGTTTATTATGTACTCGTTTTCTACCACAAGGCATATTTCAAGTTGAAGCGTAAAGGACTACTATTTGGGAATATAGCTAACAAAATACGCAAGGAAGTTGCGCAGAGAGATACGTTATATTTAAACTTCTGCAGGTTATTGCAATACAAACATTAAAAAAATTAAGGAAAATCTAAATTCTAGCAGTCCGAGAGATGAAACCGTGTAGAAGGATTTATAGTCGCTAATAAGGTCAACGATCCAGGTGTACTATTTGATGCTTGTCGAGATAGAAAGTAGACTCCTTAAAGACATAATACTATGAGTAAATTGCCTTTAATATACACAGGTATGCACGATTGGGGTGATAGGACAGAGGTTTAAGCTTGATCAATCGTGCGAGATCTGTTATTACATATAACAGACAAGATATGTACTTTGGCTTTTAATTTATTTTATTTGTTTGATAATGGGATTTGCAGCAAAGCACATAATGCTACAGGTGAAACAGAATTTTATCAGAAAATCTGACCAATGGGAATTATGGGTTCGTTTTATCTATTATGCGACATTACTTTTTCTCTTTAATCGTATAATTGCATCGTTTAGATTATAATTGTAAATTCGATAATAATTATTTAAGATTAACATTAAATCTAAAAGATGCTTTATACAAATATAACACTCATTCTGTGAACATAGATGTTTAATGTGACAATAATTGTTTATTAATATTATTTTTTATTCCAGTTTCACTTCAACAAGGCACAGTACAAATTTGATGTAGGGGCTATTATCGGGGACATAAGTTGCAGAAATACTGTGTAGGGAGATGAGCAGGAAGATGTCTGTTTACATTACACTTGAACTTCTGCGTGTCAGTACAGTTGGGAAAGCAGATTCCAGGAAGGGAGTTCCAAAGTCTAGCAGTTCTGAGGTAGAAACTATTGGAGTAGAAGACTTTTGTACACCTAGGCATGTCTACTATGTAGGGCTGAGATACTTGTAGAACAGGCAGAGGGTGAAACATTTCGTCGATGGGACAGAGGCTGAACTTATATGACAGTTCAGGACCTTTCATGTTGGCCGCTTTCTTTTGAATCCTGGAGTGAGAGACTAGTAGCAGATGCACCAGCCATAATGTGAAAACAATACTCCGTACATGAGCGAATGATGGCCTTATAGAGGTACAGGATACTTTTAGGCGTAAGTACTTTCAAGCAGGTTAAAGAGAGCCCACCTTCTTCGCAGCGGCCTTGGCAATGCTCGCAATGTATCTGTTCTAACTCATCTTCCCTGTGATCCGTAAGCCGAGGAGTTTAAAAGAAGTACTTTAAGGTAATGTATTTTTGGCCATTGCTATAAAAGTATCTTGTAATTATCGAAGGAAACAAGCTAAGTCTTGGCAGTATTTAATGTAACCATTCACTTATTTCCCCATTCAACTACAAATGTGAGGTTTTCCTCTAGTATTTCTGCTATTTCCTTGGATATGTTTTCATTCGTTTTCCCCGTGCCTGTTACAGAGCGTGGTTTTCGCAGCAAATATACCCATTTCAGAGACAATTTTATCATGGAGATCATTATGAATATTGGGAATAATAAAGGTCCAAGGATAGACGCCTCAGGTACTCGCGCATTTATATTACATTGTTTAGATGTACGACCGTCGAAGACCACCTGGATTTTTCTCTTATGTAGGAAGGATTTAATTATGTTAAGTATTTGTCCAGTGATATCGTATGATCTGATTTTCCTGCTTGAACCATCGGGCAATACCTTGTACAAAAGCCGGGCTGAGATCTAGTCCACATTATTTTGAGGTGTTTAGGTTTTTATGATATTATGCACTTCAGAGGGAGTGATTTTCACATTATTTATTTTGGCGTCTGTCAGCAAAGGAAAATCATGGAGGGAGTGGTTTGCTGATTCAAATGTGGAGTATAAGGCAAACCAACTGTTGCTGTGCAAACGACCTCATGATTGTTGGATATTAGGGAAATTGTTGATTGCCAGTTATTTACTACAGTGTTGTAGATTTTCTAAAAATCACGGATTCCTAATGTCTGTGCTTTCTGATGGTTTCGCTGCTTAATTCTCGCTTAATGTCGCTATTTCACTCTTGCAATTACGTGTATACATTTCTGACTGTTGGATTTGGACTTATGTCGGTAAAATATGCAATACGCATGCTGCATATGAGCAATGGAAGCTGCACAAAAATAAGTAAATATTTGGGGAGAGTGGCGATTGCTATGAAATTTCCGCGTGAGAACATATGCTGTACTTGCCAATTTGCACCATCCAGCTCATTTGCGCAGATTAATTTACTTGGGTTACCATTTGGTAAAGGAATGTTTTCACAAAATCGACCTCCAAATTGGCCATATCGTTCGAGCGATTTAACCTGATTATATTATTTTGTTTATAATTATGTAATATTCTATGTCTACGCTGATAAACCAGACACAATAGACAATCTGGAGAACAATATTTGATGCGTTATTGTCAAAATACAACCTATTTTTATGCGTAGAGTTTGTGATAAATTGGACCTCTAGATTACGCTATATATTCACGAGCTGCGATGGCCTATATGCCTGCCATTGTATTTACGTTATAAATACTCAAGAATTAATCTAATAAATTTAAAAACGTATTTGTATAAAAAATATTCGTCTGTGATTTATTCTAATTTAAAGTTATCTGCGTTTAAAAAAATACCTCATATTTCAACAAAGGATAACAAAATAAACAGAGATGTTTAAATATGACAAAATGAATAAAGGCATTTTCTTTATCGCTAATATTCGTGACAGGTTTTAGTAAGAGTTGCCGTTTGGTTGCTGACGATACAAGTATACGATTCAATCGTAAATCATTTTTAAGTACTTAGTAACCGATATATCAAAGTATACACCGTATAAACCTTGTTAACTAAGGCTATACAATAGAATGTCGTCTTATAAATAGAAATAAATTATACACGATCAAAGATACTAAACGCTTTTATTATTTATATTAAGAATAAAATATTAAGTTTGCAAATTTAAAAGTAGGCATGTCCGAGAGAAAAAAAACTAATTTCTCGTCTATCTCATAATATTCAAGAAGAATATTGGCTGCTGCGTATGCTAGTAGAGTAACTGTATAATTATATCCTAACTTTTGTCGCCGATTTGAAAACAGTGTAAATTATTTACCCTGATTGTATTCCTCTATCCGATACTCAAGGTTCACAAGAAGATTTCTCTCAGCCGCAAGATTCCGCAAAAAATATCATCTAAGAGTTCTGGTAGAACAAATGAACAAAGCCAATACACAATTCAGTAAATGGCCAATGGAATGGAAATACAAATTAATATATCTAGGGTTATAATCAGGATTCGGTTCTGGGGTTCGGGAAGGAGTGAGTCACTCTCTCGACAACAGCAGGTTTCAGCCCTCTTCTTTTCCAATCGACCACACCTGGCCTCTCGCCACCAATGTCACACCGCACAATCCGAACGCCAGTAATGGTAGCACTCCTTTTTCTTCCCCTGTCCACGGTTTCAGAATTCCTTCCTCTATCCACCTCTCTACTTCTTCCTCGAATCCTTTTCTTATTTCTCCCCGCAGTGTTTTCTCGTAGCAGCTGACTTTGTTTCGTAGTTTCTCAGGCCCGGAGATTCATTTCCATTCCACCGTCCACCTCTCACCATCGAACCTCGCCAGGAAATCCTCGTCCTCGATGCAGCAAGACTCTGGTTTTTGTGTTCTGATATTTCTATTACCTTCCACTCCTGCCATTCCTACTGCGCTGAGGCGTTCAAAAGTTACTTTGCCCCCTCTCAACGTCGCGCCCCCAGTTGGTTGATCGTACTTACACCTAAAACCACATCAACACCAACAACCAGACGATCCAGCATACCTTGCACCAGTACCTCCGCTGTTGTCTCTCCCAGGCATTTCACCTCCCTGCCATCCACGGTCTTAATACTCCTGGTTCCGCTCCATGATCTACCGACATTCTTCGTTACCAACGGCGTGGTACAGCCTGAGTCAACAAGGGTCATAGCTCTCTTCCCATTGACCACTACCGGTAACTGAGGCAACGTTTCATTGTGCGCCATTTCCACATAGCAGGGGGAACTACTGGCGCAATGCCTCCCCTTCACTCGTTTCCCTGGTCTCATGCAGCAATGCAATAGAGGCTAATGTGTCCCACTCGTCCACATCGGTAGCAGATGACCCCCGGTCTCGGCTCTTTGCAATCCTTGAGCAAGTGAGGACCCTGGCACCGGAAGCACTTGATTGCAGGCCTCCCCTCCTGTCGCATCGCTGCCTGCCTCTCGTCATTAAAGTGGGGCCTCATGCACTTATTTCCACTCACAGCTGCAGCCACGATTGGGCCCTTGACATTCTTGACTAGGACTCTGGCGTGGACCAAGAGATCGTCCACTTCCATCGTATCGATCTCAGTGATTCTCTACATGTTCGCGGAGATTTCTTCTGGGAAGCCATTCACTAGGTATAGCTTTACCGTCATATCCAGACTCCTCCCCACGTAACCAGCCAATCCTGCCAGTCTTCTGATCTCTGCAGCAAAGTCGTCAGCAGACTCGCTTGTCCACCTCAAACTTGCAAGCTTGCCGAGTGCTTCAAATAGACTCTCGGCGAAAGCCAATTTCAGTCTTTGCTCCACTGAGGCAAGGTCTCCCTTATTTTCATCGCGCATCTGCTGGTAAATAGTGAGGACTTCCCTCCCTAAGTAGAGCGGTATAAGGGTGACCATGTCTTCGAATTTTTGCAACCTTGCCACAATCTTTAATTTTTCCAACCATTTAATTAGGTCACCCTCCCCAGTGAAGGATCTCAACATCTGAGTTGGGAGTCTCCAGTCAGCCATGTTCACCTGCTTGACTCGCCGAAATAGCTTCTAGGGTTATAATCAGGATTCGGTTCTGCGGTTCGGGAAGGAGTGAGTCACTCTCGACAGCAGTACGTTTATGCCCTTTTCTTTTCCAATCGACCACACCTGGCCTCTCGCCACCAATGTCACACCGCACAATCCGAACGTCAGCAATACAAAATTCTTTTCAAGAGAAGATGTTCACGATACTTTTCTCTCTGCTGCCCCAAGGGATTTTTACCTGCTTTGATATCCTCCTATCTAGAAAAAAAGGAAGAGACAGGAAAATAATAATAGCTTCTCCCATCATGCTCTGCCTTCCCAAGATGCCCTTCGCGTATACAAATGCGCTGCCAATCCTTTCCTTCTTCTTTCCCAAAGAGCGATGCAGATACGCCCAGTACGTTTCTTTTTTTTCTTCTTTTCTAACCATATACCTCACAATATACTCTAATAAATTGTTAAATACATGTTTAATGCATGCGTAGTTCGTAATGAAACAAATTGGGCTTCTAAATAAAGTTCACGAAGCTTGTACCTCAGATCTGTTGGTTTGTATGAAATAACGTCATTGCTGTCAGCTATTTGTTAAGCTTCAAGTTGTACTTTCAACACCGTAAACTGTGGTTGCATGCGAGGTAAGACACATTACACGTTTTATTTTGCAAAGTCAAAGGCAGGGATGACCAGAAGACGACGAATCCAGGTGACTACTTCTTTTTGACTTTACTCAGATATTAATAAGCTTAATAGTTCGGGCACTCCTACGTTGCCGCATCTCCTATGACAACGATGAAATGCTGATATTTAATTGTGGCGTAATGTAACAAGTGAATTCCCTCCGCTTAGTTTGCGTTTGTTAAAGCAGTGATTCTTAATATTCGCTCTAAAGCTGAACTGATGCATAAGAGAAAACGCTTCATGATGTCACATTAAAAATCCTGATAATCTTTTTTATTAGATAACGATATATTTCAGTCTGTCAGTGCAAGAATCTCTATAATAAATCTGAATCTGTGTGTGTATGTATGTACACGAATAGGTTCCTATATGGTTTGCTATTACACAAAACTGACCACATACAATGATAGAAGAGGTATCAAGGAGCAAAAATGGATATGTTACATTTTGAACAGGAGTAATTTATGAAAAATGTGGGGTCTTTCGTACGCGCCCAGTCCCCAAAAGTTTATAAAACTAAAGAAAAAACTCGTACAAGAGTTTTTGATATAGATGCGCATAAGAATACTTTGAAGGTATGTTTCAGCTTGAACAGGGATTGTATATAAAACTTGTGGTGTCTGCGTCTGTACCTGGCATTCATAGATATAAAATATGCCACAAACTTTCACAAAGGTTTACAATATCTATCTGCGTAAGTATACTTTTATAATTATGTTTCAGTTTGAAGAAATATGGAAAATAAAATTATGGGGCCTGCGTTCGCGCCTGATCTCCACAGAATTGAAATAAATCCCAAACTTTAACAAGATTTTTGTTAATATAGATCCACATAAGATTATTGTGATAAACGTGTTCAGTTTGAACAGGTGTGGTATAATAAAATTATGGGTTCTATCCGGATATCGTAAAATGGATTTTAATTTTTAGTCGTGCGACAGCGACTCTATAAGTCACTCCGTCGGTCGGTCGGTCGGTCGGTCGGTCTGTAAGTCGGTCGGTCTGTCAGTCGGTCGATCTGTCGGTCTGTCCGTAACACTTTGTGCTTGTCCTTTTTTGGTTAAGATCAAAGTTCTGTTGTTAACAGATGCTGTTCTTAGTTTTTTAAGCTTTTCTTAGCCTTTTGGCCAAGATTAGTTAGTTTAAAGTCCACATAGTGAATGAGGTATTCTGGTAAATGTTGCCAGCGAAGAGTAACGTCGCCAAAGACTCGATTTTCACTTTAGTAACAAAGACCCTGCAACACTCCCCATTCCATTTCTTGTAGAGCCTTGTGCCTAAGTTTGTTTACAAATGTTAATTTTTTGCTTATATTTTTTTAATTTCCCATTATTTATTTGTAAAAATGTTTTCATTACGGAAATAAACTATATAAAAGATCAAAGTGTAGTATTTGTTCCGGCAGATACTGCAAGCAAAGACCATATGTGGGGGCAACCCCACATATAAGATCTTGTCAATATAGGGGCAACCCTTCATACCAATTGTCACTATCCAGCTCCCCTACTCCCCAGGGAGCTGGTCCCCATTTCCCGTCACTTCTCACATTAAAAATCGGCCTTGTGCCTAATTTGCTCTGTGGGGGAGCAAATAAATACCAACCCCACATATAAGACCTTGGTCAATATAAGGGCAACCCTTCATACCAATTGTCACTATCCAGCTCCCCTACTCCCCGGGGAGTTGGTCCCCATTTCCCCTACACTCCTCACATTACAAATCGGCTTTGTGCCTTATTTGCTCGGTGGGGAAGCAAATACATACCTTTTTCTTGGCCTTTTGGCCAAGATCAAAGTGCAGCATCTGTTCTTACTACATGCTCTACTTACGTTTGTAACTTTGTGATATAAAGTAGGGGATCACTTTTCTGTATTAATTTAATGTAGAATGATCACCCACTTTAAAACCAGTTAGTCTCAAAGCCATTCAAGTTATTCTCCAGATCATTGAAGTTGTTTTTGAAGGATTCCAGTTATTTTTTAAGCATTCAAGTCATTCATAAAGTCATTCAATTCACCCTTAAGTTCATTAAAGTCATTCTAAGTCATTTACTTTTTATTTATTTAAGTCATTTCAGCCCATTTTTCGGTCATTTTAGTTTATCTTTAAGAATTTCATGCCAGTCCTACATTCAAGCATTCATTCAGGACACAAAAACACGCGACTAATGGCTATCGGCCTCGTTTGTCCTAAAATATAGTTTAAGAAAAATAAGTTGTTTGTAAGTACTGTTGAAACCAATTTAAGTGACCGAAATAGAATGTGACCAATATTTAAATAATCTATATAATAAATCTGAATGTATGTGTGTATACACGAATATGCTCCTATATGGTTGACTAAAATACAAAACTGACCACATACCATGGTAGAATCGGTACCAAGGATCAAAATTGGGTAGGCTACATTTTGAATCGTGGTATTTCATTAAAGTTGTGGGGTATGTGTATACGCCTGGCCCCTAAAATATAGAAATAGAAAAAAGTAGCCTATTTTTTAACCCAGTCAACGACGGATACTTCTGCTAGTATAATATAAAAATATAAGGCTCCTTTTAAATGTATGTAAAGCTTCTCTTCAGATTCCCAATTTATAATATATTTTCATTCGAATTCCAGAAAAATATGCCTTCCACCGGAATAATTATACGGACTTTGTCACAATTATTCTGTAAACACTTTAATGAGTTCAATTATTTTTTGGTACTCCAATTCAGTTGAGTTTTTTGTTAATTGAATGTCTTTTAAAAGTTCTCATGACAATTAAAACTGAAAAAAATATTTGTTTTTGTCTTCTCATTTTGCAATAGTTGTTCGGTATTTTAAGAACTTACTTCGCTAATAATCACGTAAATATAAAATCAAAATGGCCGTCCTTCGTTTAAATTGCAACATACATCATTCGTCATTTCCAATGAAGGCATATTCGTGTCTCTGAAAATATTATTCTTGAATCGTATCAATTTTCATTAGTAGAAAGTAATTTATTTGAAATTACCTTTAGAAAACTGAACCAAAAATTTAATTTAAAATGTCAAAATATTTCTACTCCATCATCGTGATCATGTTAGCTATTACTGAACTCATTACCGCTACCATTTGTATTAAGACAAAGTCCGCCTAAATTCCAACGAACATTTTAAAATTTAAACAATAACCTTTGATCTATTTTATGACCTATATGTTTCTCATTATTTTGATAGCAGTAAGACGTGTATCTAATATGTAGCAAGATTGTTGCCATGAATAATGTATCTAATTAAGAATTACATGGTTTTCCTTGCCATGTTATTACCATACGTTTTTATTAACTTCTTTAGAAGTCTGTCATGGTCTACTAGAATAATTCGTTTCAGCTCTGTATTTACAGACGTCATGGTAATCTTAACGCCTTCAAAACCAGACAAATTGATATTCCTCCAGAGACTATAACAAATAAAGCGTCAAACGGATCAATATCAGATGTATATGGAAGTTGTTTTAACGCATTCTTTAATTTCTTATGCTGTAAGATTGGTGCAAAATGATTACTTAAATAAAGTCAGTATGTCATAAACTCGATAATTATATATATATATATGTATATTATATATGTATATCTATAATACGTCTCTCTCTCCCTCCCTCTCTCTCTCTCTCTCTATATATATATATAATTATATATATATATATATATATATATATATATATATATATATATATATATATAAAGTTACTAAACAAATTTTAGCATATAGTTTTTTGGAAACAAAGTCTCCTCATCAGCAAAAATATTGGGAGGTTTTCTTTAAAGACACCATAATAAACATAGCATATTTTAATAAAGACAGATGTATCTGGAAGAAATGCTAGGTTTATTTTTGGTATCTTAAAAAAAAAACACCCAATATTTTTGCTGATGAGGAGACTTTGTTTAAAACAACTATATGTTAAAATTATTGTCCATGACTTAATGTCTATCTCAATAAAAACATCGTTTCTGAAACGATCGTACAATTTATTGACTTTGTTGTGTTCCTTCTTATGAAACAGATTTTTAATTTTAATCATAAAGTATCAATCATCTTACTAAATATTAAAATACCACTAAGATATATGCCTATTGAGTTTATTATATATCTGCATTACAACGAGCACTGTTTTTTCTTGTATTTTAATTACATTAGTGATTTTAGTATCACATTAAAATACACTCCGCTCCTTAGACTGCTGTTTCAATCCCCTTTAAATATATATATATATATATATATATATATATATATATATATATATATACTACCTGACCGCTCGATGTTACCACGTCGTACAATACGCTTAAACATAATATTCGAATTTGTTCAGATTGTCTATGTACTATTACAACATCAATCCTCTATTGATTATTGGGTATTACAAAGAATAATCGGACCAGTAGACTAATTCGTAAAAAAATTAAAAATAATAATGAAAATGTCATTCATCAAATTCCGTCTGTGTTTGTTTACAATATCCCGTCAGCTGATAATTGGGCTTGACGATCTTAAACATAGTCTTTCTAAAAGAAGAAATTTTACAGGGGAATATTTTACGTTACACCGACCAAGAGTGTAACGTAAAACATTTCCCTGTAAAATGTTGTTTTTATTTATAAGACAATTTTTAAGATAGGATTTTTTCGATTTTTTAAACTTATCGGTTGAATTTCTGTACAATACATATCTAAGAACACTGCCAGACATATAAATTAGCTTTGTGTGAAATTTGGAAAAAATAGGCTCAGGCGTTTTTGAACCTAGGAGGAAGGAGCTCACACACACGCAAAGTGACATTCATATTATAGTAGAGATCCCCCACTCTATATCTGTGCCTAGATCAAAACGTGGATTCCATGAACAAAGCTTCTTTCTTAGAACTGCACGCCTGTTGAACTCTGTTCCGTCTGCCTGCTTCCCACCGGAATACAACTTGGATGTGTTCAAGTCCAATGTTAACAAATTCCTAATGAACCGCCCCCTTAAGTAAACACTTCATCAAATCTCCACACTAACGTAATGTACTTGCAATAACCCTTATCCCTGAGTGGCTTCCGGGCCTTGATAAGTGGTGATCACTGTGTAAAAAAATACATATATTTGAACGCCACTGTTTTTTTAATGTATAAAAACTAAAAAAGTACATAAACTACGTATGTTACATGTTTTTTGTGTATCCGAATAAAACACATATGTACAATATACAAACTGCTATTTGTCGTCTAGTAGTGTATATATACAAACATAAATCATGTATCCTGGATGTATGTATAAACACCGGTTTTGTCCTTTTGTCAGATGCGTGTCTTTTAAATGTATGTATGAAATACAAAATTCATTTTCATTGCGTGAGTGTGTATGGGGGGGTATTTAATACATTCAAATAGACAGTTCGGAGTCAATCTAATAGATTTCGATATAAACAAGCTCACAGGAAATAAAGTGACGTACCTTCCCGAGCGAATCTCGCCGGTAACTGCCAACTCCCTCCAATGCAATTTTTGTTAGTCTATACAATTTTTTAAAAAAATAATTCTGACCATTTTGATCGATATTTTAACTATTTGTAATTGTAAATATTTCCCATTATCTAATTTTTTTTATTGAAATATTTACCAAATTTACCATTATGTTATTGCTAAAAGATTCATATTTGTATTTAACTAGCCTAGCTATGAAAACTGCGTAACTACTAGCTACGTATCTGACATTCTGTCATCGCCGAGTTCCAATCTACTACACTTGAATATAAAATCGTTATGACCTCCGAATTGTCCATAAAATCTTAAACGGAAAAAGTTGCTTGCCATTGATGTAAATATTTATTTTTAATTGCATTGTTAAGAATATGTACACAGACGAGACATGACCATTTGAAGAATAGTGGACTCAATTAGAGGCAATAAATATAATTATATCCATCCTCTAAGGCTGCCAAGGCAACTTTTATAAGAAATGAATGCGCATACTTAAAAACCTCACATCTGACATCCTCCAGCGCCGAACCTCTGTCACATCTTTTTTTGTGGTGGGAACGAACTAAATAACAGCGATTCATAGCAGTTACAACCTCAAGAATCATAACGCGTAGTGCTGTAACATAGTTTTACTAATGCATTTTTGTTAAATATATCACAGTGTTTGTCTTGATTCTTACAGCTTTACAAAGGCACAATAATTACAGACGCACATAAACATGCACAGAGAATGAGCATATATTAAATGTATTACAATATTCAGTAAAGGACATTGCGCAAATATAATATATCTTTCAGAATTTTGACATCGTGTTGGTTACAGAATAAAAAAAAACTATTATTATCAACATTGCTTATATTACTACTGCCACATCTACTTTAGCAAACGCGTACCTGTTGATAATAATAATAATAATAATAATAATAATAATAATAATAATAATAATAATAATAATAATAAATTATCAAATAATAGATCATGATGAATTATAATAACTATAATATTAATGAAAGTGGAAGCCTCTGCTCAGTCTCAAAAGACAATGGATACCCTATGTAATGATAGCTACTTGTGTAATTATGAAGCAATGGTTGCACAATCTTCAAGCACACCTCTCCTGAATCGGCATTGC
>NC_136494.1:132966904-132969404 GCF_053919585.1 Euprymna scolopes | reverse complement strand
ATTTAGGGATACGTATTTCTGAGTTTAATTATTTTAGATTGTTGGCACAACATTGCCATCGACTTTAGAACAAAAATTCTTAATTTATATAAAAATGAAAATGGATGAACCATGCGAAATCTTTACACAATTTGTGTGAGATTTCATAAAAGTTAAAGCATGCGTTTCATGAATCTTATACAAAAATGTGTTCGAATAATCGAATTAATGGTCTTGATCTGTCCTAGAATTTCAGCAGAAACTATTATGTAGTCTAAAAAGAGTAATTTAAAAATTCCAAAAGGCCAAAAGTCAGTCGACGATAAGGATTTATATCAGATAAACAGTGAGGCAATACCGTGATGACTGGTAATGATGGCGGTGATTGGACAGAAAGGGCCGCTCATCAAGAAATAGTTCACATAGGTCTTATAAATAACTGTTGTAGTACATTGTGAAGCAGACCTGTTGTATTCTGTTCCATATGCGGGTAGTTCTATGATAGAAATCTGCTCATTGAAATTTCATTTTGTTCTAGAGACCCAGAAAGAGAAATGAAGATTAATCTTAGTGACTGTAGTTAGATGAGTTTTGTTGTAAATATCAAACAGGAAATGAACATATATTGGAGATCAACCAAGCACTATGAAAACACAGAGAAAAGAAAGACTAGCAACGTCTCTTCTGTGTGAATAAAGAAGAAGAGAGGACATGAACTAATAGGTTTCGAAGTTTTGTAGTCTACCAAGGCAGGAATGACGCTCTGAGGAGTACCTCTCAAGATGTCGCAATCGTACCTCATGTTAGGACATATTAGTCTTTTATACAGATGGAAAATTGCGCCAAAGGTGTAATACTTTCTGCAGCTCTTAAAAAATCTAACAATTTTCCAGCGAACTGAGTTCCGAATTTGATATGATTTTTCTATTTAAGATTTGGAGTGAAGCTCGGTTCTAGAAGTTTGCGAAAGCAGATTGCTTATCCAAGACGAAAGCCATTCGTTCCAATTAATGTTTTTGCAAGGAAAATGAGAAAACCTTTATTGCATCATTTATATAGATTATTTTTTGGTCTAGTTTGTTTTATTCTGTTTGTATACAGCCTAGCATCTACGTCGATTGACAAATCATTAGAAAACTTGTAACAAATATTGTTCAAAGTCAACTCGATTTGATTTTAGAAAAATCATGAAAAGAAGTCATTCGGTTCTGTTGAACATAACCTATATCGACATAACCTATATCGACATAACCTATATCGACATAACCTATATTGTAGCCAATGACGTCCTAATTTGAATCGTATTTTGTATCCTGAAGCTTGATATTTACCTTGTAATCTGGATCAATGAATAAATTTTAATGAATTTCCAACTTACATTTAATTTTTAATGTATAGTCGTGGTACACATTCTTAGCAGAGTACTTGACACAATATAGAGCAGTAAAGTCTTTGCATCATCCATACATCGTCAGCCAAGACATATGTAGTACCACTATTGATTTTTGTTCTTGTTAAGTGTGAAGGTTTGCAGTCATTTTTAATTTTAAAATTTTAGCAACAACAGTCTTAAAAACGCATATGCAAATTAGGAAGTATACGCAAATAGAAAAAAATAAAAAGACACTACGCAGTTACGGAAGAAAAAGTGCGGTTGAAAAAGAGGGACATGTAAAGTTGAAGTAGTGGAGCAGAAAGAAAAACGCGAACAGGGGAGATGGACATGTGGCACTCTAGTTGCAGCAAAAAAAAAAAAATTAAACTGGTATCAGGATGGCGAGAAAGAAAAATGGAAATACACGACTTGTGATAAAAAAGAAAGAACAGCCGAGTCGGATTTATTTAAGTTTGTTTGTTCATGCGACATTAAGCCTTTCCAAACATTTTTTTAAAAATCGAAATCGTATAAAATGTTCGCAACATTATTTAGAATCTTTATAAATGTACCTAAAAGAAAAGCCTTCCCTTGAATGCAAACAAAAAAGAGCATAATAAATTTTCAGATCAAATAGACATTTATGATTTGCAGGTGAAGACGTAAGGACTCGGCCGTTCTGAAAAGAAACAAAAAAAGAAGTAAAGTATAATCAAATGAATTAAAAGAAGCAGAAAAACTCAGAACACGATTTATCGGATGCCAATTGCGTTAGGTAAAAAATTTACGGAACTTCTACACACAATGGTTTATCAAAATTGAATGCTTTGTTCTAACATAAAATAACATCAGAAATATTTCCACAAATAAGAGATGTCGTGGTTAGTGATACGACACCTAAAAATAAAAAGCCGAAATCGAAAATTCTGAAACTGTGCAAATCTATCAGTTCTAATATATTTATAGACCCATAGAGTTGAGTTATTTGTCGCACACACATTGATATTAAAAGCCCACTTTTCCATTTTAAAAATAAATACGCCTTCCTTATATACTTACTCGTGTATGTATCAGCGACTTAATACGAATAACTAGTTTGATATTCCTTTAACGTTAAACTTTTATTAATTCACTGTTCATTGTTTT